>NC_041053.1:39666103-39748603 GCF_900634775.1 Gouania willdenowi | reverse complement strand
GAAAGCTTATATAATAATGTACGTATACTAGTATAGTTTCTGTGTTCATAATTTACAGTACACAAGATAATTGGTACCCAGCCTGCGCACACACACCAATACTCCTACACCACACATAGTAAACATGTTTACTACAGTAATGCAGTCAAAATTGCACATTAAATTAAATAATTTTGACATAATTCTGCTAACAAAGACCATTGAAAATATCTGATAGAAATCAATGAATAAGCTAATGCTAATGCTAATGCAGTGCTAGACGACGTAGGCTTCAGGAAATGCAAATATTCTAGTTGTAATTGAACTTTAGTAATTGACAACATACGGGGAACACCTGCCTTCGACGAACGAGTGTGTGTCTTCACTGCCGTGCACTTTTAAAACTCGGAGGAGCTGTTAGTTTTTCTCCGGCGCCGCCATTTTTGTTTTGGTCCGATGACGTCATCGATTATGTTTACGCGTTGTCAAGGTCGTAGTCAGGACAACGCAGGTAAAGATAAAAGAAACGTTTAGAATCGAACAATCTATCAGTTACTGCTTGGATGGCTCTGATAAACAACTTTATTGGTTATAAAATCCTTTAAACACTGCAAATATAGACCAACAGGTGTCCTCATTTCTGAACTCAGGTTAGTTTCTTGTAATATTATAAACTTTAACGATTAACTCTGTTAAAATATTTAATGAAGTTAGTAAATTAAAAAAAAAGTAAATACTGCTTGTTTATTATGGGGTGCCAAGTATTTAGTATAAAAGTTATAGCTAACACATTTTTCTCATATTTAGCACATTTTCCTACATTTAACACAACATTTAACCACATAAAGCATTAAATCTAAATATTTAAATCTAAATCTAAATGGTATATGTTATATCTTAATGTTAAATCTATATCTAAATATTTAATCTAGATCTAAAAGTTATGTTATATGTAAATTTTAAATCTAGACTAAATATTTAATTTAAGTCTAAATGTTATATATATATACATATAGATTAAATATTTAGATATATATTTAACTTTTAGATATAACATACCATTTAGATTTAAATATTTAGATTTAATGCTTTTTTTTATCTTTATATATGTGGTTAAATGTTGTGTTAAATGTAGGAAAATGTGTTAAATATGAGAAAAGTGAGATAAATAATGAAAATGCATTAGCAACAACTTTTATACTAAATTTTTACACTTGGCACCCCATAGTTTTGTAATATTGTAAAATTTAACGACTAATTTAGTGATATTACTAAGTGAATTATAGTGCCAGAGTCATTTGATGACCCCACTTTCTCCGTCTTGTCAGTGATTTTTGTCAGAACAGATTAAAACTGAAGATTCATTTGGAAATATAGCTTCTATTTTGTCCTGGATGTTCATAATTGTGCATTGAAGAGGATTGTTACTCCATTACGTGACTTGTGGATCGTGTGGTACATTTAACGGTTACCTGGCTAACGCCATTAGCTTAGCATTGTTAGGCCTCCAGGTGTAGCGTACTAACTTTTGCTTTAGTTTGCCAGTTTTCGGGGTCTAATGGTGGTCACGGACTCTGTAGTTATTTGAAATAGCTCTGTTGACGTTTTGTGGTTCATTATCTGAACTACAGTCACTGTCTGTGGGACTAAGTGTCACGGAAGGCCGGGGCCGCTGTTCACTGCCACACGGGCGGCTCGCAGGACGGCGGTCTGGGCTCTCCGTCACGGACACTACGGACCATTGATTGTGTACAGCTTGTACCTAATGGAGCTGTACGCACTTTCCTTGATGTGCTGACATACTGGTGTGTTCTGTGTTTGTTTGCAGACGAACTGAAGGAGTACGAGGTACCACTCAACGGTGATCTGGCCTTTCTCTACAGTTATTTTAATCTGAACAAATCAAGGACTCTATTTCCCACTTTGTAGTCAGCAAATATACAAGGTTTATAAACTTCAAGTGAAAGTGTAAAGACGTGTAAAAATGTCCTACATTCACTATAAGTTTGTTTCCAAAATGGAACAAAAAACTATCACTTTCAATGGGTTGCACATCAGCCTCACTGAGCTCAAGAAACGAATCATGGCTCAGGAGAACCTGAAGGCCACAACCTGTGAACTACAGATCTCCAATGAGAAGACTCGAGAAAGTACGTAACCCTAACCCTTGCTATGCAATGCTTTGTTTTATGAACTTGGAATGTGCGTCAGATTTAATTTCAGAAATATCTTGAAATTAAAAATTAAAGCAATGTATGAACAATTTCATCTTTACACATTAGTATGTAGGCTCTAAACTGAAATTACTTTTGTTTTTGAATCTAAGGATTTAAAATATGATGAAATGTAATCTGACTACACATTGATTGTTTTACCATATGGTCTGCTATTGGTATTGATGGGACACACAATGTATAACAGGCAAATATATCAGTTGACATCAATTTTCAGTGTGTGGTATTTTGCAAAAAAAAAATTTGTGAAATAAAATGTCAGCAAAATAAAAAAGTATGCAATGCATGTATTATTATCTGTTTATGAGCCGTATTGTTTGTATGAAAAATGCTGGCATTATGGAAATAGAAATATTTTTAAAGGTGGAGTATGGGCAGTGAAAGTGAAACTTTTTGTCAGCCCAACTCCCTGACACACAACAGACTCTGGATTGATTTCTTTATGAACATGTGTAAACAAAAACAACATAAAATAAAAGGAATGTCACAAAACAAGTCAAAAACACAAAGTAAGAACGTTCTGATTATAGCATCATCAGTGTTTTCAGCTTTTCTCACTGTGTAAACATGCAGCGTAATTATTTCTATAAGCTTCCTAAACTGGTAAAATGTCAAGGCTAAATATTTTTGTGTGTTTTGTAATGTTTTCTTTTTTACAGAATACACAAATGATAAAGTTCAAATTCCAAAGCTCTCATCTGTCATCGTCCGTCGTAAGCCGATCGGTGGAGTGAAAACAGGTGGCAAGATGTTAACTCTGTAAGTATATTATTTGTACATCAAAAGATTAAATTGAGAAATTTCAGATGTAATTCATTTTCATTTCTTGTGATTTAAAAAAAAAATGCTGCTCCCAAACATGACATAGGTTTAAAACTTTTCTTCTGTTGTTCTTTGTCTAGTGATTGTGCACACCTTTTTTCAAAAAACCTGACATCTTTCATACAAAATAATGATAAAATTCTCACAAATCACATGTCAATGTTTCAGAAATGACCACAAATTCAAGAACATTCTATCAGTAATTAGTGGAGAATCATGAAGTTGTCTGATTGCATCGATGTGTTCTTTTGTTTCTGCAGACATTGTTCTCAAGCATCTGTGTTGGAATCAATCAAACCCGTAAGTAAAACAATCTCACTTCATCCATTCTATTATCTCATCCTCTTTCCTGCTTCTTGAGCAATTTTACAGAACATCCTGTTCACACACATCAAGTTTGATATTTTTTGTTTGTTTAGTGTCCAGGTTCTGTGTGTTGTTGACTAAATGCTATTCTAGGTTAGCTACCTGATGTTTTTAATTGGACTTTTATCGTTATCAGGTATTCCAGTTAAAAGTGGTTTATCATTATTTCGGCTGCTAATTGTGTTTGAAAAATGATGGTAAACCATTTATTCTGCTGCCTAGGAAATTAGAACTATTAATTATTATTATTAGTATTATTATTGTTATTATTAATATTATTATTATTATTATTCCTGATTTGCTTCAAAAATTTAAAAAAAAAGACTTTTAAAACACTCCTATATAAAACCAAGCCATTATTATTTATTTATTTATTCATTTATTTATTTTTTGGCATTAAAAAAAAAAAAGACTTTTAAAACTCTGCACATCATGTAAAACTATTTAGCGATCCACACAAACATGCCAAAAGCTGCTTTAATTTTTCAAATATTTTGGCATCAAACTAGATAGGTAAAAGAACTGAAGAATTGTAATTAATTTAATGGCCTAGCAAGAAGAGATGAAACTTACAGTGTGTATAGTCCAACTTTAGAAAAGTAAATATCACTGTTTTTTGTTACCTAACTGTGTGCAGTGCTTTACAATAATATTGGACACTCCCATTAAACTGTTGAACATGAGTTACAACAAAAATCATCTTTGGTGGACCAATATTTATGGAATTTATAGATTTTTTTGTTAAAATCTTGTGTTCTCAAAAAATTCTTCCTGTTGTACGCACAACTAAAATAGATTTATTTGATGTTTAAATGATGTACCGGTACTTGGATTCCTGAACAAAACAAAACAAGACATCATTTTAAATATTCCATTCCAAACAGTAAAACGTTGAGTTAAGTTAATCAAAAAGTCCACTTGAAGCCTCTTTTTTGACAGTTGGACTAATAGATTTGTTAAGCACTGTACACCTGTAATCTTTTTGTTTTTTTTATTTTAAAAAATCTGTCAAGACAAAACCATTGGTAATTGTATCTTAAACTACTTGCTTCAATGTGCCTGTGTTAAAATGGACTACTCTGCAGAAGATCATTCAAGTTTTTGCAAAGACAAAAAGAGTTGGACTGGACACAGATGTGGAGGGGAACTGTCTGTCCAACAATGTCTGCTAGAAACTTTAATAATTCAGCCAGTAACTGTCATAATTTGTTCAGTGCTTTTTGAAAAACTTATCTTTTATAGGAGAAAGAAATGATTTAATTTTTTTCCTCAGGAATCCCAGAAACGGGACAAGGAACGTAAGCCAGCGAAAACCAGCAAGGGCATCCTTCAGAGCGTTATAATGAAAGTAGAGCCAGACACCAAAGGAGCCATGCCGATCCTGACTGCCGAGTATGTATTACCTGCTTTCAGAAATAATGAATATAATGGCACATTAAAGTACCACTGCCATGTTTATTTCACTTATGTAAATGTTTGTTGCTAAAATAATGAAACGTATGTCTTTACAGTGAAGCATATGAACTAATCCCAGATCAACTTCGATGTCCAATCTGCAACGATCTGATGATCAATGCTGTATTGGTACCCTGCTGTGGAACCAGTTATTGTGAGGAATGTGAGTAAAAATCTGCGTCTCACCAACTGCATAACATTTCCATAGTTGACCCTTGAGCTAAATAACGTGTGAACATGTTATAGTGTTAACGCGTAAGTTGATTTTGTGTGTTTTGTCTCAAGGTATCCGAACTGCCCTGTTGGACTCGGAGGATCACGACTGTTTGACATGTAAACAGTCTGATGTTTCCCCTAATAGCGTCATTGTCAATCGTGTCCTCCAAACGGTAAACCTGAGATGCACACACACTACCCATATTGTTATTTACTTGACTTTGCAGTTTTCAATATAATAAAATGCATCTGTGTTGATTCATGCAGGTTGTGACGGACTTCGAGAATATGACAGGATACACAGTGCGTAGGCGTGCACAGGTGCAACACCCAGCTCCGCCTCCCGTGTACCCGTCCCCAGCCCCCTACGGACCCCCACCACAACCATACCTCCCACCATACACCTCAGGCCCTGCCCTCATTCCGCCACCCATAATTAGTTACCAGCCTCAGTCCGTCTATGCTTCTGGACACCCAGTTTTTAATCCTCCATGGGGGGGCCCTGGTTCCCAGCCCCCGTCTGTCAGTCTTCCACTACCCCTCCAGATGGAAAAGTGAGTAACCTGTTAGTTTTGGAAGCCTCAGATAATCCACTGAATGTTAGGAGCAGAATCATCCCTCAAGTTGTAGTTGCTTTGCAGAAAAACAGTTTTAGCCTTTTTATTCACTTCAAAAGCTTTGTTCATGTTGTCTTGTTGCAAAACAAGACATTAAAAAAGATCTAGAATTCACCCTGATGAATGCCCTGCTCACTCATATATTTGACCCTGTGCAAAGTGGCTTTTCTGTTCTCTTACTGTAATATTTCTCAGTAAATGTGGCACAACAGAAGGAATGAAAGATGATGACCTACAAAGTGGTGTAGTTGAGGATTCAGACAGTGATTGGTCAAAAATGATTTATTAAAGTGGTATATTCTGTTTAAAATGCTTTAACTGCTGGTTCTGACTCAATTCACTAATGCAATATGAAAAAGTTCAGGGCATATAAAATAGTTGATACATTCCTTATCTTTTTTTTTTTTCAGAGCTACCTCCAAACTTGATGAGGTCACAAAAGGCTGCCACAAAGACGGTCAGTCTGACCCACGTTCCCCATTTTCCAGACGCGATGGGCGCAGTTATGAACAACGCTCACGGCCAAGATCTGGCTCTCATTCAAGGTCTTATGCCTACCGGCGCTCTGGGTTCCCGCAGTCCTCCTTCGCTAATCAGGGACCCTATAGATCTAGATCACGGCCTCGCTCACATGTTGGCTATCGGGCCCGCAGCCCTGGTGGACAAACGCCACCTCCCCGAGAACTGCCACCATATGAAAGAAAAGGACAGAGTTCTGGAAGCCAAAACCGCTGGGACAGAGAAAGGTATCGACAGAGGGAGAAGAACTATGCAGACAGCACGTACTTCAACGATTATGACAATCAACAGCCCTCAAAGTATCACACGGGTCACAGCAGTAGGGATAAGGAAAGAGATCGTATGTCGTCTTTACCCAGAAATTATTCAGTACATGAGAGCGCGAGACGAAGAGACAACAGGACAGACAGAAGAGCTGCGCCTCCTCCTCCTCCATCCTCTTCCTCATTTACTACCAAGTCCAGCTATGAAATCCCAAAAACCAACAAGGGTAAAAAGAGAAAGGCCGATGAACCAGAATCATCACCAGTCAGAGATGAACCAATGGATGAATTGCCCTCACAAAATAAAAAGTCTTCCTCAGCATCAAAGGCTTCAGGTAGCACAGCTGCCTCTAAAGCTGCACCTTCAAAAAGCTCTGCAACAGCTGCCAAAACCTCCACTAAGTGTGTATCAAAGGATCAGACTGACAAAGCAAAGACAGAGAAATCCTCCATAGAAAAGACCAAAACTGAGGTGGACGGTTTAAAGTTAAAAAGTGATGAAATGAGAAGATCAGAAGATGCTCCAAACTCAACCACACCCAGAAAAGAAAAGAACAACAGTTCTCGTGCAAGACATTCACCAGTGAAAGCCCCTCCACAGGCCGCCCACAGCCTCCGTCCACCACACCCCCCACTTGATGATGGACATCACACACGGATTAGAAGAGACGATCCACAGGGTGGTGGTTTTCATTCACTGCCTCCCTCCAACCAAAATGGCCTCCGACTTGTTCACCGTCCTCCATCCCCAGCTGAAAGCCGAAGGAGGATGAGAGAAGAAAGTTGGACTTCACGCGGACCACCTCTGGGAAAGATGAGGAGAGTTGATGGCCCTGGGATGGAAAGTGGAGCAAACTCCCACTCACAAGCCCCTCGTCACCCTCACTTCCACAGAGTCCCACCTTCTGACAGGCCTGGAAATCGTCCTCTGTCTGGTAGCCGTGAGCTAAATCGTAGTGATCCTAATCGTATTCCTACTGAAGCTCTCATGAACACTGAAGTAAGACTTTTTTCTGTCATTTTTGGCACATTCCTCAACTAAAGGTTATGCTACATAGTTGTCATGACACTCTTATCTTTTTTTTTCTCCTAGCAGGTAAAACCACTGAGGAGATTTAAGTTAAACAGAGATATGGGAAGAAGAGGCAGCATGAAGTAAACATCAAAGATTGTCTTGTAAAGTAAGTAAAATTAAAAAAAAAAAAAAAATTAGTCTATGCATGCTCACGTCCTTGGTAGCAAAGGTAAAATGGTGGACGTTCCAGCAGGAGAAGTCTCCATCCCGGCATTAGGCACAACGGTTACATAGCAAAGCAAAAGGAAAAAGACAGACCAATGTGGAGAAGCAACAGTCTAGAAGCACAAACATACTCAGGAGGAAAGGACTGCTTTGCGTCCTCATTATCTAGATAACGTGACTTTCTCCAAGTCTAATTGTCCTTTTTTTATCAGTGTAATGTCTTTCATCTGTAAACCTATCAATATATTATTTTTATTATACTTGGAAGTAATTTTTTATTTGTAAAATTGCCATTGATTGATTTTGATGTCCTTTACTCATATTTACGTTTCTTAAAGTGTGTTCTTTTTCATTTTGTTTTTAAAAAGAAGATCAACTCAACAAACAAAGAGAGACTTGGAAAAAGACCAGGACAATGTTTCCTCCATCACTGCAGAGCAGCCTTCATCCAGCTCAGTCACGAGTCTCTCACTTCTTTTGTAAAATCAAATAAAAATGTCATAAAATGCCATTGTTTTATTCATATTTTTTTTTTGTGTGTGTGTTTTGGTTTGCAATAATGAGGTACATGAAGGATTCTTCATAAATCTAAATTAAACATTTTTACAGTACAGCGTATCATATTAAAATGTACATACAGTGCACAAATAGTTAATGTACTACACACTCACTACTGAACAACATGCAGAGAACTGTATTTAAAAAACAACAGAAGGAGCTGATCTACTACAGACCTTAGAGCAGAACACATTCAGGTCACAGAAGACACACAGTACACCAAAAAATATCATTCACAATCGTCCATTTTTGAAAAACCACCTGTAACCACCTGTAATAAATAATAGATCACAAAAACCTATTCAAATTAAGTTAAATTCAATTTAAAACTTAGTTAACGGAGTTATGTAAAGCAAACATTACTTTCTTAAAATATTGAATTTTACTGTATAACATGAATGACCTTTATTAATTTTACTGATTAAGAATAAAAGTTTAGAATCACGTTGATTAAAAACTACCTATAGAAATAAAGATTACCCCAAGCTGTGGTTCCCAACCAGGGGTACACATACCCAGAGGGGTACGGCAGCACACTGAAGGAGCTACTAGTACCCAGAAACATTTCTTAATCAATTTTTTAAATCATAGGAAAATGTTAGAATATACAGAAATCTCTACAAACATTTTTAACCAAGGAAATATATATAATATAAAATAGTTATGTATTTGTTTATTGTTAACCTATCAGTACGATTTTTGTTAAAAGCCCATACATAATATGCCTGTTTATATTGCCTAATATGACTGTAATAATAAATAATCTTTTATTTAACTCAAAACCTCCACATCCTAAACATGAAATCAAATCACCAATTGCATGTACACAAATGGATTAAAACCTCTCATAACGCAACCAACCAGAATTAATAAACACAGCTCAACACTGATAGATAACATCTTCACAAACATACAAAACACAGATGTAAAGAGTGGTATATTAATAAATGACATTTCAGATCATTTACCAATATTTATGATACTAAACACAAAAGAGAAGAAGAACCGTGAAAATCATAACACACAGACATACAGGAGACTGGAAGGAGAAAAACAACTAGAAAACTTTAAACAACAGATAAAAAGAGAGACGTGGGAGAGTGTCTTCAAGGAAGAAGACGTGAACGTAGCGTATGACACATTTACAGACACAATAACGACAATATACGATAAATGCTGCCCTTTGAAACACATAACAACCAAAAGTAAAATAAACAATGTACCATGGATTAATAAAAAAATAGCCAACGTATGCAAAAAGAAAAACATATTATATAAAAAATATATAACAGAAAAAACATTAAAAGCAGAAGTACGTTACAAAAAATACAGAAACAAAGTTAATAATTTACTAAGAGAAAAAAAAAGAGAATATTATGAAAAACAATTAAAAGAGAATAAAAACAAAAACAAAAAATTGTGGGAAATAATAAACAATATAACCATGCGCAAATGCAAAGAAAAAAATGCAGACCATTTTATAATAAACAATGTAAAAGAATACAATAAAAACATAATAGCACAAGAACTCAACAGTTTTTTCATAAATACTGGAAAAAACACAGAGAAAGGAATAAATAAACACCCAACACTTAAATGGAACCATTATGACAATGAGAAGAAAGACATTGATAAGTATCTTGTACTTGAAGAAGTAACAGAAGCAGAGGTGGAGAGAATAATCACTACCTGTACCTCAAAAAAATCCAGAGACGTTAATAATCTAACTATGAGTCTAATAAAAACCATAACAGCTGAAATAACCCCGCCATTAACACATATAAGTAATCTCTCATTCAAGAATGGCGTTTTCCCAGAAAAGATGAAAATTGCAAAAATCAGACCGATTTACAAAGGTGGAGAAAAATGGAATTTCACTAATTATCGACCTATATCAATATTACCACAATTATCAAAAATTCTGGAAAAACTGTTCATGAACAGACTCGACAAATTTATAGAAGACAATAATATACTACATGAAGGACAATATGGATTTAGAAAAGGACGTTCAACAGCAATGGCTATAACTGACATCACGGAGAATATAAGAGAAGCATTAGAAAAAAAACTATTTGTATTCGGAATTTTTCTGGACCTAAAAAAAGCCTTTGACACAATTAATCACGATATTCTTGAACAAAAACTTCAAAATTACGGAATAAAGTACAACGCCTTAAAATGGATTAAAGGCTATATGACAAATAGGAAACAATATGTTGACTTTGAAGAACACATATCAAAATGCCAAACTATACAATGTGGTGTTCCACAGGGTTCAATTTTAGGGCCAAAACTGTTCATTCTATACATAAACGACATTTTCAAAGTCTCAAATTGCCTCAAACTAACGTTGTTTGCAGATGACACAACCATTCTATGCACAGGCAAAGACATTAACACTCTAATAGAGTCAACAAATGAGAAAAAAAGAAAAAAAGTCATTTTTTAACATGACGGTCCTGTTTTAACGTTGATTTCTACCTTCAGACTGATGTCATCACCTCCATACCAGCAGCTCTCCCTGCACTGTGGCCTCCTAATGCTAGTTTTAATCAACCACAAATTAGAAATGAAAACTAACAAGAATTTTGACAAAATACATTTATTTGTCAATATTTCACATCAACCAACTGTCCATCATTTATCTGGGGACATGTCTCATGTTGTAGGTGTTTGTCACAGATGTTGATGCCTTGATGACAGAGGCAGGGGGCTCCCACTTAAAACACTGTGGCCCAAGGCAGTGCTACCTTTACCTCAGCTCTCCTTGTCTGTAACAGAAAGGACGTCATTAAAAAGATAATCATGTAAAAAAAACATTAAACATCAAGTGATCTTTGATTGAATGAATGTCTTAGCAGCAGACTATGTCTATAGAAATACTGTAGTATTTCCCACATTAATTAATTAAATAACACTGGTTGGAGCAGCCAGGATGGACTGGAGATTCCAGTCAGAGAATCAGGAGGACTGGATGATTTAAGAATGCTTCTTTAATGATTACAGCTGATTGTTCCAGAATGACAGCATATACTTTCATGTAGGTACATATGTATTTGTGTATGTGTGTGTGTGGTCTGGAAATACAATAAGAATGTGAGAATGAATTAGCAAGATAATAACAAAGATAAACATAAGAACACAACATTTACCCAGCAGAAACCGAGCTACATTATAAGCCTGCACAAGCACTGCAGCAGTCCTATGCTAAGTTAGCATTAGCTCAGATGACAGCAGACAGGCCTGAATAAACCACTAATTAAAGCCTTAAATATCTGTCGAAACAGCAGTCAGTGTCAGCAAAATACACATAAACATCAGCAATATATATTCAAAGGTAAATTAAGAACATTTAAACAGTAATTTAACTTACTTTAGAACAGATGACGCACACATGGTAGCTCTGTCGTTTCGTTGTCGTAGAGGGCTTGTGGAAGAGAAGAATCTCTGCGACAAATGAGGAACTATTAAAAATTCAAACTTGGTTAGATGTAAACAAATTAGCCCTAAACGTCAGTAAAACAAAATTCATTAATTTCGGAAAGAGAAATAAAACGGTAGATATAAGACTGAAACTAAACATAGAAATAATAGAACAAGTAAAAGAATATAGGGTACTAGGAGTGTGGATGGACGACAAGCTGACCTGGAAAAAACATATACAAATAGTTAAAAACAAAGTTGCCAAAAGCAGTTACATCCTATGGAAGCTTCAACAAATCCTACATACCAAATCACTTAAAACAATCTATTCTTCACTCATAGTATCGCACTTAAACTACTGCTCCGAAATATGGGGTAATAACTACAAAACGTATCTTGAACCACTATTTAAACAACAAAAAAAAGCTATAAGAATTTTACATAAAGTACCATACAACACACACACAAACGATTTATTTGAGAAGTCAAAATACCTAAAACTGCAAGAAATAATACACTACAACACAAAGGGGGGCTGCATCAAAAAAACTACCACATCGAATACAAAAACGTTTCACATACAATCAAAATCCCTATGAATTCAGACATAATAATGTGTTTAGACCAAACAGGGTCATATCAAACGTTGGCAAACATAGTACTGTGCATAGAGCCATGAACCTCTGGAACAGCCTTGACGAAGAGACACAACAGTCAGATAATCTGAAACAATTTAAGGACAAAACGAGGAGTACATTTTTACACACATACAGATCTCAAGTCAACTCTTCATTGAACGCTACAGCGACGACATGGAACTCATTAACTGGTCATTGAGCGCCATTGACAAAATCTTCTCAACGAGGCAATTGCTTCAGCACGAAATACCGTGTCCAAAGGACACATACCCAAGTGGATATGTCATGGATGCACGAGGGAGAAGCCAGATGCTCTGTCTCTCCCAGCTGACAGTAGAAGATGTGGAGGACATCTATCTGCTAGGAGTCATGATCTTTGGCCTGCTAATGATGGGGGTATGTGTCTGTGCATGTGCCTTCCGGATGGATCGTAAGCAGAGACGACTTTCAGAGGATATGAAGGTACTCCGAAAGAAGAAGAACTTCACGTTTGGAGAGTTGGAGGAACGTAAACAACGACTGGAAAAGAAAGCCCGAGGAAATACGGAGGAAAAAGACTGTGAGGAGGAGTAACAACAGGAAAAATGACTGCAGACGAGAACACATCATAAAAAAAAGGGACAAAAAAAAAAAAAAGGGAAGAAACGAGGTTGGATGTAAAATTATCTGTGTTCAAATTAGGGGACGGATCTGGATAAGCATAATGCTTTTTTCCGTCGCCCTTTCCGGCATGAAAAAGGACAAAAAAAATAAATAAAAACTAAAAAAAAATGATGTGATTTTGCTCTGAATGTCAAATGAATTTCTGTGAATGCAACCATGTCGGAAATGAACTGAATAAATAAATCAAATCCCAGTAGTTTATTAAATCAGTCCAACCATGATGTGTCTACTGTATCATCCTCAGGAGATGATGATGATTGTTCATATCTATAGTGTTGTTCTCCTGAGGCTGTTTGACACTGAAAACTATCTAAAGTTGGACATTTTTAGGGTTAGCGCTGGTGTGTGTGTGTCATCTCTCTATTCTCCAACAGTCCCTGAAAGCACCACACACTCACATCCATGTACACTGAACACACCACATAGAGTGGGGGTCCTACGTACGTGGATACCACCACGACAATGTTGCTGGCTTTGGCATTTCCTGTGTTTTACTTTGTGTGTGACGGTCTGACGGACATGTCTAATGTTCTGGTCATTTATACAAATACGGAACAAACAGCGTTCAGTTTTGGCTCAGTACGGGACGCACCATTTAATGGTCAAATAAGGAACGATTCCATATTTTAAGGGACGGTGGCAACACTAAATATAATTGTAATTGCCTTTCAGGGGGAAAATAATAATTAGAATACACCTTTTCACAGGACGTCAGCACTTGACTTAGCAACGAGTGGTAATCATTTGCCTGACAACAGCTATTTACCGCTGATTTTGCAGTCTGGCTGATTTTTATCGTATAAAGCCCAAATCCTGCGTAGTCTTTGGCTGTCATAACCACGCCTGGCTGAAGGAAAATATATCATTTTACAGAATACCGACAGAAAAAGGCCAAAAACAGAAATTATAGATCCAAGCACTGAGGCGAACAAACGTAGATTAAAACACATGGAGCACAAAATCAAAGTGGTCATCTGTTTACAGTAGACATTTTGCTAATGGTAGATTGTGTATTTGAGGGATCTAATTTCATCCTGACTGATTTTATGACATTATGAATTATCCTACATTTAAACTGTAATTTATTCAGTAATGTCTGAAATGTTTATGGCTAGTACGTCTAACTTGAAGACAAGCAACGTGAAATTAACAGTAAATATACAATGCGTTGACTTGTATATTAACTGTAAGTATATTAAAGAAACAAATGTGCTTCATATACCCAGTTAAGTTATATTTTAGGCTGTATTATTATTAGTATTATTATAAGGGCTGCCAAGTTTCAGAAAATGACAAGAGTGAGACTTGAGTGACCTGATGCGTTCCGGTGAAAAAAAACAAAAAAGTCATTTTTTAACATGACGGTCCTGTTTTAACGTTGATTTCTACCTTCAGACTGATGTCATCACCTCCATACCAGCAGCTCTCCCTGCACTGTGGCCTCCTAATGCTAGTTTTAATCAACCACAAATTAGAAATGAAAACTAACAAGAATTTTGACAAAATACATTTATTTGTCAATATTTCACATCAACCAACTGTCCATCATTTATCTGGGGACATGTCTCATGTTGTAGGTGTTTGTCACAGATGTTGATGCCTTGATGACAGAGGCAGGGGGCTCCCACTTAAAACACTGTGGCCCAAGGCAGTGCTACCTTTACCTCAGCTCTCCTTGTCTGTAACAGAAAGGACGTCATTAAAAAGATAATCATGTAAAAAAAACATTAAACATCAAGTGATCTTTGATTGAATGAATGTCTTAGCAGCAGACTATGTCTATAGAAATACTGTAGTATTTCCCACATTAATTAATTAAATAACACTGGTTGGAGCAGCCAGGATGGACTGGAGATTCCAGTCAGAGAATCAGGAGGACTGGATGATTTAAGAATGCTTCTTTAATGATTACAGCTGATTGTTCCAGAATGACAGCATATACTTTCATGTAGGTACATATGTATTTGTGTATGTGTGTGTGTGGTCTGGAAATACAATAAGAATGTGAGAATGAATTAGCAAGATAATAACAAAGATAAACATAAGAACACAACATTTACCCAGCAGAAACCGAGCTACATTATAAGCCTGCACAAGCACTGCAGCAGTCCTATGCTAAGTTAGCATTAGCTCAGATGACAGCAGACAGGCCTGAATAAACCACTAATTAAAGCCTTAAATATCTGTCGAAACAGCAGTCAGTGTCAGCAAAATACACATAAACATCAGCAATATATATTCAAAGGTAAATTAAGAACATTTAAACAGTAATTTAACTTACTTTAGAACAGATGACGCACACATGGTAGCTCTGTCGTTTCGTTGTCGTAGAGGGCTTGTGGAAGAGAAGAATCTCTGCGACCCATGAGTAGCATGCTTGGTGTCACGGGATCAGGATCTGCTATGTCTGCGGAGACGTACCCAAGTGGCTTGGCATTCAGGATGCCTTCTACTTCGGTGAGCAGGGTATGTAGGACTGGCTCCGGGACAACTTCCTCTTTCAAGATGACTCTTAGAGAAGCCTTCACTGATCTGATTTCCCTCTCCCACATCCCTCCAAAGTGGGGAGCAGCTGGAGGATTAAACCGGAACCGGATCTTCTGCTCTGCAAGCTGTTCTTGGAGCTGTGGACTCATAGCTTGAAAGGCTTCTTGTAACTCACGACAACCACCAGTGAAGTTTGTACCATTGTCACAAAGTATCTCAAATGGTTTGCCTCGACGTGCTGTAAAGCGGCAAAGACCGAGCAGGAAGGCGTTGGAATCCAGGCTTTCGAGGAGGTCGATGTACAAGCATCTTGTCGTCATGCATTTGAATAGAACACCCCACCTCTTCTCTTGGCGACGACCTATCATCACCAGGAATGGGCCGAAACAGTCCACTCCAGCTGACTATGACTAAAATGGAGGTTTGTAAAGCCGCAGTCGAGCAGGTGGGAGGTCTGCTATTCTTGGATTTTAAGGCTTAGCATGCCAAAACTGGCACTCATGGCAGCTGTACTGGTGTTTGCGAATCTCCTCAGGATTCAATACTGACGTCGTAATTCTGCTAGGACACGCTCTGTGCCTGGATGATGGAGCCTTTCGTCACATTCCCTAATAAGCAGTTCAGTGGTAGGATGTCTCGAATCAAGAATGATTGGGTGAATGGAATGGCAGGGAACAAGGCCAACACAAACAAAGATAGAGAGGACAACACTGACTACAGATGGACGTTCAGAAGAAATCAAGAATGTTTGACCAGAGAGACATGTAAACCCATGTAAATTTGCGATGGTAAAACAGGGGACGGGACCCGGATAAGCAAACTGCTTCTCTCGTCTCCTTTTTCGGCATGTACAAAAAAGGAAAAAAAAAAAAAAAAAAAAAAGTGAATCTAACCATGTCGGAAATAAATTGAATAAATAAAATAAAAAATAATGGTTTCAGCTTCCAGATCAACTCCTCGCCGAAGCCTGCCCCCTACACGGATGAGGCCAGTTGCTGTCTCATACTCTGGAGCGAGGGAACCGAGCCTGCTGCCAGAAGGTACTGGACTGAGTGTCTTTAATGCTTTAACTTCTGCAGGAAAGGATTCAGCCTGGGCTTGGACTAGCACAGCTCCTTCAGCAGCGATGAAGTCTGAAGCATCAGGGGTAGCTGCCCCGTTATGGGACTGCATAGTGGCTCGAACAAGTTCTGTCCATGTATGGAACTGACTGGCTTCAGGTAGTTGGGAGGCAGATGGTGATTGAACAACTCCTATGAAGGCAATCTTTTTGAGCTCACTTTCATCAGGTTCTGCAGCAGCGCTGGGCATAGTCGGCCACCGGTCTGGAGTTTCAGATTGGAAAGAAGGACCAGATCTCCACTGTCGGTGACTCTGCAGCTCCTTCAAGGTAAGGCCCCTGGTAATATGGTCTGCAGGGTTGCGATGTGAATCAACGTACCTCCAGCTTGTGGAGTTGGTCAGTGTCTGAATTTCGGATACCCGCGTACCAACAAAAACCTTGTACCGGCATGACTCAGATTGCAGCCAATGAAGGACAGTGGTGGAATCGGACCAACATATGACTTGATGGATTGGGATGGTGAGTTCAGACTCAATCAGTTTTATGAGTTGTGCACCAGTTAGTGCTGCGCTGAGCTCGAGCGGAGGCATAGAGAGGCATTTCTTGGGACACACTTGAACGGGCTAGGAGGAATGCGATGTGGATGTTACCTTGCTCGTCAGTCGTACGCAGGTAGGCGACTGAGCCATAGGCTCTTTCAGAGGCATCACAGAACACATGGAGCTGTCTGGTTGCTGTCGAAGTATCCGCATTTGGAGGTGCATAGGCTCTGGGAAACTGCACATGAAGGAGGTTGGAAAGCTCTTTAACCCAAGCAAGCCACTGCTCTTTAATTTGTTGATGCTCAATAGGATCGTCCCAGCCTAGGTCTTGCTTCCAAATGTCCTGGATGAGAACTTTGGTTCGGGTTGTAAACGGTATTATAAACCCTAATGGGTCATACTGGCTTGCGAGTGTCTTGTAAAGGTTCCTCAGTGTCGGTTGAAGAGGCTCTGAAGGGCGTTGACGATAACCCATGGTGTCATCAAGGCAATTCCACTGCAGCCCTAATGTGGGCTCGTCCAGGTCAGCACAATCTCGGGACAGCCACTGTTCGCTGCTGACAGATCTAGTTTCAGCGGGTAAGTGTTCAATAACTGATGGCAGATTACTTGCCCATTGCCTGATCTCAAAACCGCCATCTGCCAGAAGTTGCCTCAGTCCATCTATGACAGTCTTAGAGTGGGCTGGATCTGGTGTGCTGTAAAGGCAGTTGTCAACATTGAAGGCCTGGGTCACAACTTCGGCGATACCGGAATGGTTGACTTGGGAGCCTTGGACATGGTGTTGCAGTGCATAAGTTGCACAGCATGGACTGCATGTGGTCCCAAAGGGAAGGACTTGCCACTCGTAGATAATGGGTTCTTCCTCTCGCTGCATGTTTCTCCACAAGAAGCGCATGATAGGTTTGTCTGCAGCTAGTAGAAGTACTTGGTAAAACATACTTCGAATGTCAGCACTGATGGCCACACTGTGTTGGCGAAATCTCAGGAGCACCCCCAACAATGTTGGCCCAAGGGTAGGTCCTGGGAGGAGTTGCTCGTTCAGTGTTTGACCTTTGTATTAAAAGGAGCTGTTAAAGACTATGCGATCCTTGCCGTTGTGGTGCACGATATGGTGCGGGATGTACCAGGACTCGGCAGACTTGTGTGCTTCTTCGGATGAGATCTTCGCTATGTAGCCTGCTGACTCTAGCTTTTTCATCTCAGAACAGTAGGTTGCTGCCCTATCTGGATCTTTGGCGAGTCGACGTTCAGTACTGCAAAGACTTGGTAGTGCTGCTTCTTTGGGTGCTTGGAGAATCGTGAGTGGAGAGCGGCGTAGGAGTGGTGTGGCATAGCGTTGAACGTCTCCTGTATCCACTCTAACCATAGATGTTTGGAGAAGGTTGAGGGCTTGTTGGTCGAGTTTTGACCTGGTGACTGTCCTCTCACAGTATGGTAAGATGTCAAGTTGCCAAAGACACTGTACGTGCTGGAGCAACTCTGTGTTGGTGTTAACCGTAACAATGTGCAGGCATTGGGTTGCACTGAGGGCTCTGGATAGGAGTCATTGGTCCTTGAAGACACCAACCAAGGCATGTATGAACAGCAACTGGACCTTCTAGGGGGCCTTGGATGATTGGCTGGATGGGAGTGATGAGGTGACATGTCCGAACCGATGAGGATCAGTGGATGCACAAGGTCAACTGCTTGAAGTGGAATGCCTTGTAAGTGTCTGTGAGCCTGCTGTAGAGCAGCGATTGGGGAGTTGTGCGCCGCAAAGCACAGACCATCAGCAGAGAATGCATTGGATATGTGATACTTCTCATTGGGCCTCGAAAGCGGAGAAACTTCGAAGGAGAGTGTCATGCCTTCTAACTGATTTACATTCTGGTGTATTGTCTGGATGGGAAGCGTTTCTGGCACCCCAGAAAGCTTGAGGGACTGAAGGACTGGAGATAAGACGATTGTTCTCTCCGAGCCGTCGTCTAGGATGGCATGGGCTTCAATGACTCGCTTGCCAAGATGAATGAGAATCTTTACTACCTTTAACATCACTCTCTGTGTACGGTTGGGTCGGTCAAGGTAGACTTTGGTAGAAGCAGGGCTCATTGTCAGGACTGCGTTGGAGGTGTCACGGATGGAGACGTGGAGAATGGTGAGATGCTGTTCCTTGCACACCTTACAGGGCCTCTTCAGGTTACAACTCTCAACAGCATGACTGCGGCTACATCTCCAGTAGCGACTTCCGTCTTTGATCCACTTGACGATTTGGTTGGGTGTGAGCTTCTTAAAGTTGTCACAGGCATTCAGGTAGTAATCTTTATTATCGCAATGTGGGCAGTAGGGCTGAGACTTTGACCCTAGCTTGAACTGATTAGACTTTGTGCGAGGTGATTCTTGCCCAACGGTGAGAAGCACAGGTGTGGACCGCCCTCTGTAGGTGGTTGAGCTGAAACTCCTACTAGGTTTTGCTGGTTTACTCGGCTCGGGCTGGTACAGGGATGCAGCACGACTTGAAATGCGTTTGGCTTGTGCCTTGATTTGGAGCCAAGTAGCTAGGTCTGGGAGTGTGTAGGTGCGATCGGAGCCTGACTGCAGATTACCTCTTTTGAGACAATACTCTACACAACTGTCACGGTAAGAAGGGGGTAATTTACTAAGTAGTCAGTCGACATGGGACCCGCACAAAAGCTCAATACCATTGTGTCCCTCCAGGGTTCTCAGCATGCCCACAAGTAATTGGACAGACAGGGCAAAGGAGTCAAAACTGTTGGCGTCGCTCATCTTAACCGCAGGTGAGTTTAAAATAGCACTAAGCTCAGACTGGATAACCTGCCTTGGTTGTCCATATTTATCTTGCAGTGCATTGAGGGCAGCAGTATACGGGCTTGGATGGTGCATATACGCCTTTACGAGTTGGAGGGCACTGGACAGCTTTAGATGGCTTAGCAAAACTTGGTATTTGTATTGTTTACTGATGTGGCTGTGGTTATTTAATAAGCTGTCCAACGCCATTTTCAGGAGGGCAAAGTCGCTCTCACATCCACTTTCAAACACTGGCAACGTGGGCTTTGGGATGCCAAAGGCAGAGGCGATTAGCATGTCTGCTCCGAGTTGTGGCTGTAAACCAGGATAGGGGACAGATGCTGATGGATGTGCTTGGATGGGATAGGAGGTCAGCGAAGGCTGCTCCCATCCGCGGTCTGCTATTGGCACAGGTACTGCATTGGTGCTGATAGAGATGGGTGAGATGCAGGAAATCGGTAGAATTGAGGCATTGGTTGTGGCTGAGGCTGAGTGCTTGGCTGAGGAGACACTGTGGCATTGATTTGTAGTAGCCTAGACACTGTAGTGGTTAGCTCGGTCGCCTGTTGTGCATAACTATCCTGCTGGTACTGCAACGCTTGTTGACTTGTTGTGGGTGGCGGTGTATCAGCTGGTGGGGCAATTGCTGCAGCATTATCTATCGTTGCTGTGGCAGTTAAGGGAGGCGGGCACGGCTGAGCAAAGGCTGAAGCGGAGTCCAGCTGGAGTAGTGCAGGGCTAAGGTGTGCAGAGTGAGCCATGACTCTCATTGGTGTATTTGAAGCTGTAGATGTTGGTTGTGGCTGATAAGAGGAGCTGCTGTTCGTGCTGAGCATTGATGAAACCAGTTTAGCTAGTTCAACCTCTGTCTGTAGCTGCTGCAGCCGGCGGCTTTGGTCAAGGAGTTTGCTCAGGCCTTCTCTAGCTTGGAGGGCGTCCTCTTGTGCCCGTTAAGCAGCTTTGGCTTGGGCCTGTATGTGCTGGAGTTCGTGCTCAGCTTGTGCGTCTTCTTCCATTTGCCTCCGGAGATTATTAAGTTCTAGTTGTTTAGTTTTTGTTTAGTATTGCAGTCTGCATGGGAAAGAGTCCCTCTTGTGGGTAGTAGCCGAGAGAGTGAGCTGTGCGTCTCCCTGATTGTGAACTGAAGCCAGATACAGAGCTGTGAGCTCTCCTCGAAGTACTCTTATGTTTGCTTAGGGGGCGAGATGGAGTGATTGGTGGATGTGAGCTGTGCGTTGAGTAGCTAACTTCATATTCCGTCAGGTGTGAGGGTCGACGAGTTTCTCTATGAGGCCTGGTGTGTGGCTCTTCCGTAGGTGCTGCTTGGTCCATACTGTATAATTTGCTCCAATCCGGCTTGTAGGACCAATATTTAATGTAGTATTTCCCACATTAATTAAATAACACTGGTTGGAGCAGCCAGGATGGACTGGAGATTCCGGTCAGAGAATCAGGAGGACTGGATGATTTAAGAATGCTTCTTTAATGATTACAGCTGATTGTTCCAGAATGACAGCATATACTTTCATGTAGGTACATATGTATTTGTGTATGTGTGTGTGTGGTCTGGAAGTACAATAAGAATGTGAGAATGAATTAGCAAGATAATAACAAAGATAAACATAAGAACACAACATTTACCCAGCAGAAACCGAGCTACATTATAAGCCTGCACAAGCACTGCAGCAATCCTATGCTAAGTTAGCATTAGCTCAGATGACAGCAGACAGGCCTGAATAAACCACTAATTAAAGCCTTAAATGTCTGTCCAACCAGCAGTCAGTGTCAGCAAAATACACATAAACATCAGCAATATATATTCAAAGGTAAATTAAGAACATTTAAACAGTAAATTAACTTACTTTAGAACAGATGACGCACACATGGTAGCTCTGTCAGAACAGGACATGGAACAATGTGCAACACTTAAGGAGGCACGTGTAGAAACGCGGAACAAACATTAGTCCCCCCCAGTCTTCCCAACAAATACACTATTACATACAAAAATAATCAAAAGAGCAGTTCAAATGAACATTATATTAGACAAGACATTTGTTTCATTTACTATTTTATTTTTTATTTATTCAGTTCATTTCCAACATGGTTGCAATCACAGAAATTCATTTTGACATTCAGAGCAAAGTGACATCATTGTTTTTTTTTTTTTTGTTTTTGTCCTTTTGCATGCTGGAAAGGGCGAGGGAAAAAAGCATTATGCTTATCCAGATCCGTCCCCTGATTTGAACAAAGATAATTTTACATCAAACCTCGTTTCTTCCCTAGTCAAACATTCTCATCTTCTTCATAATTTCATCTTTTCATTAACGTTTTTTTTTTTTGTCCTTTTTTTTGTGATGTGTTCTCGTCTGCAGTCATTGTTCCTGTTGTTACTCCTCCTCACTGTCCTTTTTTTCCGTATCTCCTCGAGCTTTCTTTTCCAGTCGTTGTTTACGTTCCTCCAACTCTCCAAACGAAAAGTTCTTCTTCTCTCGGAGTACCTTCATACTCTCTGAAAGTCGCCTCAGCTTACGATGCATCAGAAAGGCACATGCACATACACATACCCCCATCATTAGCAGGCCAAAGATCATGACCCCTAGCAGATAGATGTCCTCCACATCTTCCACTGTCAGCAGGGAGAGACAGAGCATCTGGCTTCTCCCTCGTGCATCCATGACATATCCACTTGGGTACTATGTATTTATGCTGATATAACCAACAAGTGTAATTCAGCTACTAACAGTGTTCATAACACTGCTAGTAGCTGAATAAGAGTTATAAATAATTTAAGTTAATGTCACGCACAGACATACACAAGTAGGAGGGGGCGATATGAGGAAAAAAATAAAAAATAAAAAAAATCACAATTTTTTTTCTTTGTAAAATCATGATCACAATATGATTTTTTTTCAATCAAATCATTTAAACTATCTTAAAGTTATTTACCAATAAAACAAACCAATTCACTTACTTAAAATCATCGCCCTAAATGGAAAAAAGGAATAAAAGATAATTTAAGACATGGTCATTTTCTAATGTTTTATCAAACTAGTTCCAAGTACAATTAACATCAAACAAAAGGACTGACATGTTCTTATAGTCACAGTCTTTTTACTTTAACTAAAGTGGTGTAGCATTACCATTAGCAACACTTGCTACATAACAAGGCAGCATATCAGTCTAGTGATTTCTATTTGTTATTGAGGTAACACACTCAAATTAATAAAATCCCACTTTAAACAGTGTTTGGACGCCTCATTTCACAGTTTAGACAATATCATTTACAAGATAAAACGTTGCTGCTTTGTGTTATTAAAATTATATTCTGTGTATTAAATAATCACAAAGGTTCACGTTGGTCAGCACTGTGTTTTATGATCTTTCAGAGTCCAAGGCAATGGTTGAAAAACACTTTATCTAACGCCTTTTATAATACCTGAAACCACAACTGTTTGCACTTCTCACTTGTATCTCGATGTGATATAAGCATGTTTTGTGTTCATTGACTAGTCACTGATAGAACCTAATCATGATTCATTTATGACTCTGGGGAAAGGTCCACAAATCGAAGGATGTCTACCTGGTATATAATCACGATGTAGAACTCATGTGTTTAGGACAACTTTGTGACACCAACTCAGGTTGTATTCTTTTGTCCTCCTTGATTTACCTGTTAATAAATAAAGTCATTATTGCAACTAAGAAGGCATATCTCTCATTTTTCCTCTGTGTGACTCTTTTTAGATTTTAAGGTACAAGCTTAAAGTAATTCCATTGACACTTTGGTTACATTAGGCCTGGGTGATATGGACCAATATTCATATCTCTATATGTTTCCTCAAAATGACAACAGGCGATATAAACCATTTATTTTTTAATCACAAGAAAAACAATAATGGGTCAAAGTCAGTGGAGCACAATAACTACATTTTGTGTCACTTTTGACTTTTTTCTTCATTAAGGCTGAAATGTGATTAAATTATGTAGTGTTGCTTTTTTCAGGGCAGCTCTGAGTTGTTAAGATTTGTGTTTAAAGTAAATCACATTCAGGACACTCTCTCTTTAAGAATGTGGAAACAGCCCCGTTAGCTGCAGCAGCAGATCTCTGCTGAGGAGAGACAGAGAGAAGAGAAACACATGCAGTGTTTCCTCAAACATCTCTGTGTTTAACACTCAGAACTGATAGTTTTATACAGACATCTGCACTGAACTTCTGACAGACAGTCGCTAACACAGCAACATAAACAGTGAACAAAATTGGTAAGTTACATACCATCTCAGACGGCGTCTGACTTCTAGAAACACTTTCTTTCTGAAAACATGTCGACGAGTTGGTGCCTGTTGTGTAGAGAGACGGCTCGTCAAGACCTGCCTTACGTTGCTTCTGATTGGTTCATTAGTGTGTGATGCATGCCGTGGTTGGTTAGATTTAGGCACAAGGAGACATGGATTGGTCATCTCGGTCAGTCAGTCAGAGTTACTCAAGCTACGGCAGGCCGCGAGGACCAAAGTTCATTATCATTAAAAAATTGGAATGGGGAAATACAGTATGAGCGTGAGAAATGTCAAGTGTGGCGTGTGGTGTGAGAATGTGTCAAATTGCGTGACTGTCACACTCAAAGCGCGAGGCTTGGCAGCTCTGGTAAACCCCTCTTAAAATGGCAAAGGTCGTTGCTAAGGCAAATGTCCCGGATGATGATGTCACCACAAAAAGTGGAAAAAATGCTGGTCAATGTTTTTTTTAATTTGAGTTAAACAATAAACATGGATAATTGAAGATGGAATTATAATTGAAAAATGTAATTGACACAGATAGACATTTAAATCCAGGGTTCAGGAGCTTTTTGATATAATAGTCAATGTTTTTACTGATGATGGAGATAAAAATGACTCATTATTTTACTGAGTTACACCAACTGTGAGTAAGAACATTGGAACCAATTCAACTGATCAATAAACAAAAATAAATAAAACACATCAAATAAAGAAACACAGACGAGCAGACGGTAAAGACTCTGGGGGCGTTTTAATTTTTTTCTTCTTCCCAATTTTGACATGAAACAAATATAAAAAGGTGAACTGGGGGCGTGCACCTGAAACCTGGCCGTGTGTGATTCCTATGGCTCTGTAGCTCCGCCTCCTCTCACACACTCTGTAACACGTTAAAAAGACTCATTGGTGGCGAGCAGACGTACAAACACGAAGGAAATCAGAAATATCACCACAAAAAAATAAAAAAAACAGCCACTACGGCTAAGGGATGATGTTTAAATGCTGAACGTCTATAGAAAGAAACGTCTCAGAGCTGCAGAGCACAGAACTGCTGATACACGGCCAGGATGTGATGGTCCAGCTCAGCTGTGAACAGGAGGTTCTCCAGGGTTCCCATGTATTGCTGGATGGTCACATGATGCTGCACAGATCAGAGAGTGGACACATTAAAGCTGCATTAACATCCCAGGCAGGAAGTGTGTGTGTGTGTGTGTGTGTGTGTGTGTGTGTGTTACCATGAGGAAGATCTGCTGCAGACGTTCGATACAGTTCTTGTACCAGGGTGTGCTGATGTCAACGCTGCCTGTCTCACAGCGTACCAGGTGCTCCGTCATTAGCATGATGAAACGCTGTAATAAAGAATATATTTTTTGGAGTCATATTGTGTATTTGCGTGTGTCATTTTGTGTTTTTTTTGTTTTTGTTTTTTTTGTATTTCTGTTGTTTTGCTTGTTTGTAGTGCTGTGGGTTTGCAGAGTAATTATTTTCACCTTTTTGTGTATTTTTGTTGTCATTTTCTAGAATTTTGTATATTTTTCAGAGTAATTTTGCATATTTCTGTTGTCGTTTTGTTTGTTTTTGTAGTAGTTGTGTGTTTTTGGAGTATTTTCTCTGTTTTTCTCTTGTCTTTTACTGTATTTTCCTGCAATGTTGTAATTCTTTGTATTTTTATGCATTCTTGCTCTTGTTTTGTGTATTTACTTTGGGGGCTGCATAAAATTAGACCGAGGACTGCATGTGGCCCCCGGACCGCCAGTTGACTATGTCTGCCCGAAGTCTAAGACTTATCATCTCAAAATTTCCCCAATTCAAATATTAGTTTTTTTGTTATACTGAGCAACGAGTACAGAGTTGCCAGTATTAGTGCACAAAGAAACAATATTTACCAGCTCATATATTTATACTGCATTTTATTATAACTAGATTTATATTTGTGAAAGTCAACGTATAGAATAAAGTTGTTTGAGATTGTGTGGATTATTCAAGTTTTCTGCCTCTTCCTGCTTTGTATATTTATTTCTGTGATATTATGTTTTTTTTTTTTATTGTGCAAAATAGATAAAAATAAATAAATAAAATTAACATTTAAAAAAATCTGTAAATTAAATTTAATATTAAATAAAAATAAAATTTGAATTCCAAATAAAAATTTAAATAAAAAATGTAAACTTAAATTAAAAATTAAATTGAAAATGTTATTGTAAAATTAAATTTAAAAAAAAAATCAAATGTAATTTTTTCAACAAAAAAAAAAAAGGTATTTATTACTAGACTCTTCCGGCGACCCCCAGGTTGGGAACCACTGTCCTAAAGTGTGTGAGCAGTGCTTCCACACCTTCTCCATTAGGTGACATTGCTAGAAATGCTTCACCATCTATTTCCACAGGCTGGTGGGAAACTCTAGAACGAGCAGGTTAATTTGTACCTGGAAGATGACGAGGAAGAGGTTCTTCTGCTCGCTCTGAGCCGACTCCACCTTCTCCTGCAGCCTCTCTATCTGCTCCTCCAGCTGACCCTCCTCATCCTCACTGTTCTTATCCATGTCCTCATCATCACCGCTGTCCCTGTGCTGCTGAGGAACACACACACACACATGCACACACACACTGCTGAGTACGAGGCCACTAGGAATGTGAATCTTTGGGTGTCTCACGATTCGATTACGGTTCAAAATCGATTCTCGATTCAAAAATTGATACAATGCACAGTGTGTTAAGGCAAATTATGGCATCAAAACAATACAGTTTGCATAAGATAATTTTAAATAAACTGATTCCAATGATGTAATCACACAAAAGCAAACTTAAGACAAAAGCTAACATTTATTTACGCTAAACAAATAAAAACACACAAACTCTATGTAATACATTGTAAGTTCGGGTTGATGTTGTTTCCTGTTGGGATCGTGTCATAGACTGTAATGGTCCGGGTGAGTTTGTGTGTTTTGACCTAACACTATTGCCGTAGTAGTCGGAAGTCGCCATCTTGAAAGCCCAAAACATCTGCTTGTATGTTTAAATGTATTGTTTGATGACACTGTGATAAGACTGTGTTTGTTAAAGTTAAGCGTAAATGGCGTGTTATATAAATCACCACCGATCGCGGTAAATGTTAGCATGAGCATGTACATGGGTTTTCCCATAGACGTTAGCATGAAGCTAGTTGACTTTTTGTATAGTGGTATTTTCTATTCATGAGAACACTAAAATGTATTTGTATGTTCAGTTTACAGTGTTTCCTGAGTAAAGACTCTAAGCGGATTTTTGTGAATCAGTTTTTCTTGAAAAAAAATAAATGAAAATTTAAAAAAATAAAACACAATCGATTTTTGAAGTTTATGAATTCATCAAAAATTGTGAATTATGTGAATCAATTTTTCCTCCACCCCTAGAGGCCACACACACACACACACAGATCTCACTGACTCACTCTCTTGTGCTGCTGTTTCTCCAGCTTGTCCTTGGCCTCCTCCAGCTCCTTCTGGATCTTCTGCACGTGTTTGTTCATCTTCCTGATGGTGGAGTGAAGGATCTCCCAGATGAAAAGCCTGCACACACGTTGACCCCGTTAGTACACACACACACACACACACACCAGTGTTTCTCAAAGTGTGGGGCGCGCCCCCTGGTGGGGTATGAAAGGTGGAGCACAACAAACTTTTTAATTTGAGGCCAAATGCCTTGATGAGATAAATGACACTAAACAAAACGCTGACACACAAAGAAAGTAATAATGAGAATCTAGAAATGTAGCATAAATTAAATAATTAGACTCCATTAGATATGGACCAGGAAGAAAATGTAACGTGGAACTAAAGAGCAAAAATAATGATTTAAAATGATTGAAATCTAGAATTATTCCCTTTTTTGGGGGTGAATGTCACATTAATTACATAGGGTTAGGGAATTTTTTTGCAGACGTGCAACTGGCGCCCCCCCCAAAGTACACACAGAAAAATACACAAAATGACAGTAAAAAACATACTAAGAATAATCAATATCACTCCAAAGACACAAGATGACTAGAAAAATAGCCAGAAATCTATAAAATAAAAAAACACTAAAAAAAATCTTTGTAGGACATGCAATTTACATTTTCCCATGTTGTTTATACATGTAAAAAAACTAAAAATGTTTTTACGCTCATATTATTTAATATTTTGAAATGTGAGACTAATTACAATCATAAAATAATACTTATTGTGAGTTAAAATGTAAGAATTTTGATTAAAGACATTTAAATGAAAATTAAGGCCTTATTTTTAAATTCATGAATTTAATGCCTTTTAAGACGTTTTAAGGATCTGCGGGAACCCTGACCTTCATACAAAGTGGGGAACATACAAAAACGTTTGAGAATTACTCGTGTACACACACACACACCTGCTGAACTCGTGAGCCATGTCCTGTGAGAAGAGCCAGTTGGCGACAGCGGCGCAGTCCACGATCTGTGTACGGATCATTTTGTCGACCAGCACCGCGATCATCTGCAGCACACGCACACACACACACACAGCTTAGGTTTGTTTGTGTAAACATGTTGTTGTTACAGGATTCCTATAGTTATAGTCAAATGAAATTCAAGACTTTAAGACTTTTTATTGCCATTTGAAATTAAATTTAAGACCAACATCTCAGTCAACATAATTGGGGAGAAAAAATGGCCACATAAATTACATAGGGTTAGGGTAGATTTTTTTCTATTGTCTAGTGCAGACGTGCAACTGGCGGCCCCCCAAAGTAAAAACACAAAAAAATACACAAAACGACAGTAAAATACACACAAAAAAAAAATAATCCAAAAATAAAAAAAATCTTTAAAACAACAAAAATACAAAAATGAAAACCATTAAGAAAATTCTTTGTTGGAGAAAACATGTTCGTTAAATTAAAAATGTTCATGTTGTTTATACAAAACACAAATGTTACCATTTTTTTGTTGAAAAGTGAGACTAAATACAATAATAAAATCCTACTTATTATGTGTTAAAATGTAAAACTTTTGAAACCTTGATTTAAGACATTTCAATGACAATTAAAGCCTTATTTTTGGATTTATGAATGTAATGCCTTTTAAAACTTTTTAAGGATCCGCGGGAACCCTGTGTTGTGTACCTGGGGATGGTTTTTCCACACTTCATAAACCACTTTGAGGATGTGCAGTTTGCCCTCGTCGCTGTCTGTCAGGGTTTTCAGGATCTCGTGGAACCTGCAGCAGAAACACGCAGCAGCTCAGCGTGACGGAACAATTCTACGATAATGTGGGAGTGTCACAAACCCTGATTCATCAAACGGTATATCTATGTAAACACAAGGGTAAACAAACTAAATTAGAGCTATTTTGACTTATTTTTGTCCTTTTTACTGGTTTTCCAGTAATCTAATCTATAAAAGGAGCAATGATCCAAAGCAGGGTGATTTGATACAAAATGCAATATTTTAAAATTATTTTATTAGTTTATAAAGCACTACACGGCCAGAAATGGTTTTGGTTTATGAACCTAGACTGTTCCAAAGAACAAATCTAAAGAGTTTGTTTTTATTATCTAGGACGGTAGAAAAGCCTGTTGGAGAATCTGAGTGTATCACGATTTTTAAACACAAACTTAAAGCCCATTTATTCTGTCTGGCTTTTATGTAGTGCTTTATCATTTTTAGGGTTCTTAATTTTTTATATTTTTTTAAAGTGTTCCCTGCTATGCTTTGTTTTTATTTTTGACTCTTATTTTATCTTTTTTTTTTTTTTAATTATTACTATTAAATTACTTCTGTGTGCATTAGTCTCTAAACCTTTTTATCATTTTTAACTTTGGTTAATCACGTTAGCACATTTCTGTGAATCACTTTTAATCGAGAATTGAATCTGTAAGAAAGGTGCTATATGAATAAAGTTTGATTGATCGATCAATCAATCAAACTTTAGCTGCCAGAAACTACAAGTACAACACGTCACACACAACGAATGAAGAGATCGCTTTGATGTTTCCTTCAATGGACACATCAAAGTAATCAGCAGACGCCTCTGATGAAGACTGGCAGTTATCAATCAAAACATGTCAGGAGATCAAAGTAGATTTCCTGAGGAAGGAACAGTTGTCTGAATAAATGAAACCTTAACATACAGATCTATATTTGTTTCTACATCTTTGTTTTTATTTAATCAATTGAACTTTAAATCAAGTACGGAGAGATTCATGATATCTAATCAAAAAATATATATAAAATAGAGTCCAACGTACTTTCCGAGGGCGCTGAAGGAGTGACTGAAGGATTTTGCTGCCAGGTGAAGAAGAGTCTGCAGGAAGACGTCGATCTTCAGAGGGTTGAAAGTCTCACCTTCGTCTGACCAGAGAAACAGGAAGTGAAAACCAGCAGCTTTGATGATTGCTCTACAACAGGGGTGTCAAAGTCTTTTTAGTTCAGGGGCCAAATACAGACCAGTTTGATCTCAAGTAGGCCACAGATTTTAGGTTGGGGGGAAAAAAACAACAATTTTAACATCATTGTGCCCTAGTTTTCACTATCACTTCAATTCATTTTAAAAATTCTTGATTTTTTTGCAAACCAATTTGTATAATTTAGAGGAATTTCATGAATTCATATGTGATAAATTGCAAGATTTGTGGAAAAATTTAGTGGTATTTCTACAATTTGCAATTAAAAATGACTGCATTCTTGTGATATAAACAAAGAAAAAATACAAACCCCTAAAAATGTTGGAGGTTCATTAAACTGGTGAATTTGAGATATCTACAACTGGTTTATTTGGTCATTTACACAATAATTCATCTTTTCTCTGTCATTTTCTCCTGTGGGCCAAACTGGATGCTCTAAAGCCTTGATTATCAAATCTTGGGTCAAGACACAAAACTGGGCCGCAGATCGCTAGTCCAAAATGAATAAGCACTTGATGTCTCTCACGTTGGACTTGTGCATGTTGCACAGGAATATATATATATATTTTAAAAAAGATTATGCGTGTGTTTACAACAGCTATTTTTTAAAAAATGAATTTGGTTGGTTGAATTCTTAAAAAAAAAAAGTGGGTCCCGATTTAATGACCGTGGTAAAATGTGGGCCCCATGGTGAGACCAATTGAGAACCCCAGATCTAAAGGGTCAGATTTGGCCACGGGCCTCGAGTTTGACACATCTTCTCTACAAGTATGACAGAGGAAACAGGAAGTGAGCAGTTGAAGGCTAACGCACCGTCGTCGTCCTCCTGGTTGGGGTTGGGCACTTCTTTGAGGATGGTGAGGATCTCCTCGTTGGACGCTCGGTTCTTGATGGCGTTGCCGACGGTGATGGAGATGGCGTATCCCGGCAACGAAGCTGCAGGGCAGCAGAGATGCGTTCATTAAAATGAAAGGAGTGAAAATAGGAAGGAGCTGATGCTCTGCGGAGTTTACCGGCGCTCTCGTCTGCGTATTTGTAGCGGAACACGGGCTCGGCGGGGATGAGAGCCGAGAAGGTCGCAGGGACGAGGTCAACGATCCTCTGGTGGTACGAAAGCCTGTGAGGAAATAACAGAGAGATCTACACAGATGTTCTCTTTTCATAACATCTTCATCCATTGTTTTCCTCCAATATTTTTATTTAAACATTTATTTCTACGATCATCTTATCTCCACTGTCTTTTTGTAACATGAACGTAAAAATAATCACGTAGGGTGGTCTAATGGAAAATACATGAAATATATTAATAAATGTTAGCGGTGGGACACGATTAAAAAATCTATCTAATTAGAGACTATGTAATTAATTCATCTATATTATTGTCATACCAATATTTGACACGAAAAACAACATTTTTGTAACTTTAATGGATTTTGGTATGAGACTAAATCAATAAAAACAATAAATGAGCTTAAATAAGAAAATGTTTTTTATTATTTCCATCACTGATGGATGCTAACATTGTGGCCACACCAGCCTGTCATTGCCCGATCCCGTTAGAACTCGGGAGCTAAGCTGGGCTGGGCCTGGTTAGTAGTTGGATGGAGACCACTGAGAATTCCAGGTGCCACAGTGGGGTGGCAGTCACCCCAGTGGTATCTGTCATTGTGCCCTTGGGCAGGGCACTACACCTACATTGCCTAGTATGAATGTAGTGAGTGAGTGTTGGTGGTGGTCGGAGGGGCCGATGGCGCACGATGGCAGTCTCGCTTCCGTCAGTCTGCCCCAGGGCAGCTGTGGCTACAATAGGAGTTTACCACCACTAAGTGTGGAGTGAAAGAATAATGCCTTAATTCTGTAAAGCGACTTTGAATGTCTATGATAAAGCGCTATATAAAACTGATGCATTATTATAACTTAATGTGCAGTAGGAATAAAGAATATTATGATTGCATTGTTACCAAAACAACTTAAATTTAAGGCCTGGATTGATCTCCGTTAGCTTCACGTCACCAAACATTTTCTTTCACTTAAACAGTGTGGTGACACGCTCTGATGGCTGAAGTTAGCGAGTAATCACGGACTGTTGAAGACGCACAAACCCGTAGAATAGAAGTCCATCAACAGTGATGGTCCTTTAGGAAAGCAACGAGAAGTTTTTTCAGTGCGTAATTTTTCTGTAATTAATTAATTAATCGCAAATAACGTGATAAAAACCCAGCCCTGATAAATATAAATAAAAATACATGGTGTGCAATCTTCAGGAGACAGCAGCGCATCGTGACTGTACCTCATGCACTTTTCCAAAACTTCTTTGACAAACTTGGGCTTTGGCTTCTCCTGATCCGTGCTCAGGCAGTCGGCCCTAAGACGTGGAAAAAACACATGGATGCAATTGATCATTGACGAGTAACTACATTCATGTTTAGGTTAAAAAAAAAAATAAAACAAACAGCTGCTCACCAGTCGTCCCAGCTCCATCGGAACTGGAAATTGCTCAGGTGATGAGAGAACCAGTTGATTAATCTGATCAATGAGAGGCACAGTGTGTTAAACATTATAATTCTAGTGTATGGTTGGTGGACGTAGAAGCGATTAGGCGTTACCTGTCCATGCAGCCGGTGTTCATAGAGTCCAGCCTCATGTAGAGCATCTCTGTGGCCTGAGCCAACTGACAGGAAACGATTAAGGCCAACGCGGACTCGGGATGGGTGATATAGAATAAAAAATGTATCCCAATAATTTCTGGTATTTATCACAGTACACCTTAGTACTGTAGTGAGTGACAGTTGGTTTCTTACTGGGGGCTTTGGATGAAGTTGATGCTGCACATGAAAAGCAAAAATACCTCCAATAGTGTTTTTACTGTTTAATATAAACCACTGCTGCTGAATCATGTTTATTTTATACCTGATAATGAGTTACATAAAATTATGGTTGATAAATATCTCTGATTTCATATAATTAAACCAGTTCAGACTTGATGCTTTAATCATTAATCCACTAAAGGCAGTACTAACTGGATATTTTGGTGTAATAATCACAATAGTTACATTAATGTCTAATGGGACCAGCTTTAAATATTGCGTTTCACAAGTTGGGACGGTTGAATAGTGACACTAGTTTAATGCTAACATTTATTTCACACGACGAGAGACATGTTAGCTTTTATCCTTCTATACAAGTTTTTATCTATCTTACATAAAGTAAATCAGTGGCCCTTTGTGGTTTGATGACGGTAAGCTGTGTACGTTTTACTCCGTCTCTTCCTTTTATAAAACTGTTAGCTTAGCTCTTAGCCCAGTCTTATATTTGGGTGGGTTAGCTTAGCATAGCATGTTTTAGTTCAGTTTCCAGTTCATAATCGTTGCTGCAGGTTCATCTTTGTCAACGTGATTGCGGGAACTTTGGGGTGATGTATTCTTACCGGTGGGAATGTTTTTGACGATATTTCGTAAACGATAAACATATTGCACATTCTTAACGCTGACCACAGAAGAAGAGAATTACAGTTACTGTCGGTAACCAAGGATACAACTTGGGGCAGTGACCCCGGCTGCAGTTTGCACAGCTCGATCAGCAGCGTGGTGTACATGACGTCAATGTGGGGCGGTGAAGGCAGCTGGAACAGCTCCCCGAAGATCACCTGAAATGGGGAAAAAGAAGAAAAAGAAGAAGAAGAAAAGTGTTGTTAAAGTGCGGAACAAGCGGAAAGAAAATGTCAAATGAATCCACCTTCGTACCTCCACGATGTGATAGTTGAGAGGGATCTTATTTTTCCCGGGGTAACTGAGTAACTGAGCTGCGCTGAAAGATCAGAAACATCATCAGAGCAAAGAATCGGGTAAGAAAGCAGCTCCCACTCACTCCTTACCAGGTTTTACGTTCTTTCCAGTGAGTTTTGATGATGCAGTGAAGATTCTCCTCGATGACAAATCTCTCCACAGAATGACTGCCGGGCATCACCGGACCCTGAGGAAGAGGAGGAATCCATCAACTGAGTTTTTTTTTTTTTTTAAAATAACAATTTGAGCTTATTTTTACCATTTTTCTGCAACTACACCAAACTTGCCACATTTTAGCTTATTTTCATCACTTTTTCATGCCGTATTTTTTGCATTTTTGCTACATTACTAGCATTTCTGACACTTCTCCATCAATTTTCAATACCTTTTCTGCACATTTGTTTCACTTTCAAGACATTTTCAGCACTTATAAATCCTATCTACCACTTTTCCACCTAATGTCACATATGTTGGCCCATTATTGTCACTTTTAACCTCTTTTCACCATATTTCATGCTTATTTTTGCCAATTTAACCACATTTATGATTCATCATGCCCATTATTTGCAAGTTTAAACTATTTGTTTTGGTCACTTTTAACCCATTTTATTTTTGACTAAAATAAGGATTTACATCTTTCAGATGACTATATACTTTGACTATAATAATAGTAAACATTCCTGGATAACAGTGGATATTATTCAGATAAATAAATAAATGTGGTTATCACAGATTCATAGAACAATGGACCATCATTTTCCTGCCTTAATGGATGGACCCCAAAAATCTCTCCCTTTATTCCCCCTTATAGATGGTCCTGTCTCCACATGACTGTTCTTCAATGTTCATATCTGTGTTCAACCACCTTCAGCTTCAGTGGGGGTCGCCACTCTCGGGAACCTTTATTTTGGGGGTCATGTTCTCACCTCTGGAGCGTCCGTGTAGTCAAAGATGCGGAAGACAACGCGGGGCATGGGGTACTGGGCGTCGGGCATGTGGCCCGGGGGCGTGAACGGGGGCAGGTTGTGCTGCAGGGCCTCACAGAGCACACTGTCGAAGGCGATGTACGGACGCAGGATGTGGCGCTCCTGCCAGCGGTCTTTCTTCAGCTTCTGGATCTGAGCCCAGAGACAATCCAGGTACTGAGGGGGGAGGGAGAGCAGCGTCACACATAGTCCACATAGAACAGGACCGAGAAGGAGGAAAACTCCCACAAAACCTAAAACTTTATCATGTTTACTCTGTGGGAAGTATTTAACTTTTCTTCTTATGATCACAAAATGCTTGTGTTCATCAAAAATATAACATGAACCAGAAAAACGTTAAAAAAAATACATAGCAAACATACACAAAATGACAACAAAAACACACAATGACAATATAGACAAAATCACCCACAAAATACAAACAGCAAACATACACAAAATTACAGAAAAAATATAATAATCAAAAATAGGACAAGAACAGAAAAACATTTTGATAAAAGAAAAAAAAAAAAAAACATAAAAAATTAACAAAATGACTCCAAAAAAAGATGTGGGACAGCTCACCTCTTCCTGTGGGTGGGGCTTCTCTGCGGTCCACACCTGCAGCATGCTGACATGAGTCTTAACTCTTCGTCTGAAAAACGAGAAAGAAAGTGAAAGGGATGTCGGGCGACTCCAGTTTGAGGAGTGAAACCAAACGTGGACGTCTTACTGGAGGTATCCTTCGATCTGGCTCAGGAGCCGATCCATCTCCACGTCCTTCTTCTCGTAGAGCTCCTTCCCCACCCACGGCAGACACGACAGCACCACGTACACGAACCAATCCGATCGCACCTGAACACGCAACACAAATTCAAGACAATTTGTGATTAGAAAACTAACAAAAACCCAGCCAAATATTTCTGTAATGGCTTAATTTGGCTTACTTTTGCAGCACGAAAGACAAAATTAGCACCAATACGAATGCTTTAATCAAACTACAATGTGTGAAGTGGTTTGCAGTTCTTCCAAGTTCCTCTAATTGATGTTTGCATAGTTTTCATTTAAGTTCAAGATAAGTTAAATTTTTCAAAGGTTAATTCAAAGTAAGCCCGTTTATATGGAGGTTTGACACAAAAAAATGATGGTTACAAAATTGTTCACCCACACGTCAACCTTCTCTAGTTGAAAAAATGTTTTTTAAACTTTAAAAAGCCAGGAGTGTAAACGAGACACTAAAGTCTCTAATTTTTTGTTTCGCAAAATTATGTGCCACGAAATTTCCTGGAATATAAAAACATGAAAAAAAATCAAAGGTGCACAAAATAAAATCCAGTAAGAAAAAAAGTTTGAAGAACATGAAAGGGAGCGTCAAATTGTTTTTGTTTTTCATCAACAAAGACTTTTTATACATTTGTTACTCTTCATTGGGAATTCATTCACTTTTAATATCGTATCATGAGCCCTTAGTTGACTATTTAGTTACACCCCTACAGTTACATCATAGCTCATTGCAAAATTTTATGCAAATTACATCACAATTAAAAGGAAAATTAAATGCAGGTTTATATATTTTTGCCTGAGGATCCTGAACGGGCGGTTTAACAAAGCTCATGTTCTAACTGTGTTTAAGCGTCTGAATCCTAATCAAAGATCGTCGTACCTGAGGAACGTCTTCTTCTTGTGTAACGCTGACAAAGTTCTCAAACATGGCCACCATGGAGGGAGCAGCAATCACATGGCAGTTCACCAAATCAGACAGAAATCGAACCTACGAGAAGAGAATCCACGTTACAAACGACACGTGGTTACAACAACACGTCAGGAAAAGGTTTGTGAGGCGTACCAAGTAAACGGCCTCGTTGTAAAAGTTGTTTTTTAGCGTCTCCTTCAGTTGCCGGATCATGGCCTCCACAAACTCGCCCCCGAAGTTGTAGTTCCTGGCGTTGAGCAGACCGACCAGCGTGGTGTACACCGTCAGCTTCTCAGGCAGGAGGCGAGCGCTGTGGACAGAGAGCAGTTTAGCGTTAAACATTAAAAACAGCCTTCAGCGATCAAATAACAACGCTTCGTCTCAACTTACACGGCACACAGGATGCGCAGGATTTTGGTTTTGTAGTTTGGGAGATCCGCTTCAAGGACGCCTGCGAGACCTTCCAGGTTGCTCTCTAGAGACGACGTGCTCTGGACACAAAGATGACACGCATTAATGGCAGATTCCCTTCAAAACACAAAGTATTTGTGTTCCTGCTCAAAACCTCCACCTCATTAAATACAAAATCAATACATCAACGAAACCTGTAAAAAAGAGGAAATCTGCTCTGATTGATGCATTACTCATTCTTAAACATCTTGACTTTGTGTTACATGAATAATGTGTGGTTTATATATTGACCATATGAATTATAATAGATGAGGATCACAGGACTTAATGACTACAGATCCGTCGCTCTGACATCTGTGGTCATGAAGTCCTTTGAACGCCTCATGCTCTCCCACATCAAGGACATCACCGACCCCCACCTGGACCCCCTGCAGTTTGCCTATAGATCCAACAGGTCTGTAGACTATGCTGTAAACCTGGCTCTCCACTTCATCCTCCAACACCTAGACTACCCAGGCTCCTACGCCAGGATCCTGTTTGTGGACTTCAGCTCTGCTTTCAACACTATAATCCCAGCTCTCCTTCAGGACAAGCTTTCCCAGCTGAACGTGCCAGACTCCACCTGCAAGTGGATCACAGACTTCCTGTCTGACAGGAAGCAGCACGTGAAGCTGGGAAAAACCATCTCTGCTCCCCGGACCATCAGCACTGGATCTCCTCAGGGCTGTGTTCTTTCTCCTCTGCTCTTCTCCCTGTACACCAACAGCTGCACCTCCTCTCACCAGTCGGTCAAACTCCTGAAGTTTGCAGACGACACGACCATCATCGGTCTCATCTCTGATGGAGACGAGTCTGACTACAGGTGGGAGACAGACGGCTGGTGTCCTGGTGCAGCCAGAACAACCTGGAGCTCAACGCTTTAAAGACAGTGAAGATGATAGCAGACTTCAGGAGGAACCCATCCCCCCTCACCCTGGGAGACTCTACAGTGAGCTCTGTGGAGTACTTCTGCTTCCTGGGGACCATCATCACTCAGGACCTCAAGTGGGAGCTGAACATCAGCTCCCTTATCAAAAAAGCTCAGCAGAGGATGTACTTCCTGCGGCAGCTGAAGAAGTTCAGTCTGCCAACAAAGATGATGGTGAACTTCTACAGCTCCATCATCCAGTCCATCCTCTGCTCCTCCATCACCATCTGGTACGCTGCAGCTACGGCCAAGGACAAGGCCAGACTGCAGCGTATCATCCACTCTGCAGAGAAGGTCATCGGCTGCACTCTGCCCTCCCTCCAGGACCTGTACGCCTCCAGGATTTTGAGGCGTGCAGGAAAGATTGTGGCCGACCCCTCCCACCCCGGTCATAAACTGTTTCAATCTCTCCCTTCTGGAAGGAGGTTTCGGTCCATCAGGACCAGAACCTCCAGACACAAAAACAGCTTCTTTCCCTCTGCCACCATCCACATGAACACACCCCAAGTCACCCACTGAACCCCCCCCCCCCCCCCCCGCACCACACCCGATCACCACCTCCATGACATTATCTGCTGCACTGTGTATATATATATATATATATATATATATATATTTATCCTATTTATCCTTTATTCTCTATCTATCCTTTATTAATCCCTCATCCTTTATATTTATCATTATTATTATTATTGTTGCTGGGTTGTTCTTTGTTTTTTTTATTTTTTTTGTTGTTTGTTTTGTGCACCAACTACCAAGACAAATTCCTTGTACTGTCCTTAAAACTGTACATGGCCATTAAAAACATTTCTGATTCTGATTTCTGATGACCAGAAAGATTGTTTGTGTACAATTGGTCCATTGTACTGTCAATCTGTGATAAAAAAACATCAATTTATTCATCTGAAAAATATATAAATAAGTTCATTAATATTTGCTCGATAGTATAGTCATCTTAATGATGGAAATCCTTGTTTTAATAGTGTAAAAGCTGGTGAAATAGGATTTTAGTATCAGAAATTGGTTAAAAGTTGCAAATTAGAGTGGCTAAAAAAGAATTCAAAGTATCAATGTTGGAACAATTAATTTAAACTGGCATATAATGGGCATGACAAATCATGAATGTGGTTAAATTGGCAAAAAAAAAAGCATAAAATATGGTGAAAAGAGGTTAAAAGTGACAACACTGGGTCAACATGTGTGACATTAGATAGAAAAGTGGTGGAAAGGGTTTATAAGTGCAGAACATGTGTTGAAAGTGGAAAAAATGAGCAAAAAAGGCATTTAAATTTGATGGAGAAATGGCAGAAATGAGATTGATGTAGCAAAAATGCATTAAAAGGAGTAAAAATATTGCAAGAAAAGATAATGAAAATAACTTAAAATATGAAAGGTTTGGTGTAGTTGCAGAAAAAGGGTAAAAATAAGCAAAAATGGGATTCAATTGATCCCAAATGGAGTCCTGACCCCAAGGTTGAGAACCCCTGCTCTATATAATGGGATTATTTGATGTAAAAACAGGTGGTGGAAAAAATGACAACACAAAATGCTTTTCAAAAATGTGACAAAATTCTATTTTATTGTACTAACCAAATCAGTAGATACTAGAAACACTGCTTGAATAAAAACAACCATCAACCAATGTGTTAAAAGTAATAGGACAGCCTTCTGTCCCCAATCTCCTTCAAAATAAAAGCCTTGTCCCTTGTTTTTGCTGTCACTCTCAGGTTGAGAACACAAACATTTTAAAAGTTGCCTTTCCTCGTTACGTGGAAAACAAAAAGATAAAGTGTCACCTTTTCCCCGACGCGACATATGAGGGACTCCAGCCGGTCCTCGATCTCAATGGGCTCCGACTGTCTCCTGCGCTTGCGAGCTTGACCTCCTGCGGGAGTAACACAGTATTCTCAGCTCTTTGGTCAAGACTTAAAACAATGATGACAGTTATAAGGGCACAAAATGAGCACAAATACATGGATAATATAGGTATTACACAGGTACATAGGGCATAAGTTTGTGGAGCTCCCAAAGTAAACATAGAAAATGATTCCAAAAACATACAAAACTTTAAAAAGAAAGACATGAAAAGTACACAAAATTACTCCAGAAATACACAAATAACTCCAAACAAAAAGAAAAATACAAAACAGAAAAATATTGAAGAAAAACAAAAATAGACAAAATGACTCCAAAAACACACAATCAACTCAAAACACACAAACCAGCAAACATACACAAAATTACAGCAAAAACACAATAATCAAAAGAACACAAAACATTTTTTAAAAATACATTAAAAAATAAACAAAATGAATTTAAAAACAAAATGACAACAAAAATAAATCAATAATAATAGGAAAACATACAAAAATACACAATATGACTAAAAACAGACAAAACAACAAAAAAAATATACAAACATAACAGCAACAGACACAAAATGATTCCAAAAAACATAAAAAAATTATAAAAAGAAATACACAAAATGGCTCCAAAAACACAAAATCACTCAAAATTAGAGCAGAAAGATAATCAGCAAAAATACAACAAAAAAGTAAAACATAAAAATAAAAAAAATGACAAAAAAAATGCATATACTCCTAATGAAAAATAAAGTTGATACACCATTTAATATTTCAGCTGAATACAGAACATTTTTCCATTGCAAACTGTTCATTTTTTAAAACATTAATTAAACTGTATATTATTTATCCCTTTAAAAAAATAAATAACCCACTGTAGATGTTAAAGCAGTTATTATAGTAGTTATATAATAGGTTTCTCACCGGGTTACCGCCCCCTAACGAAATAACGTGATCTATTACTGCAGCACCTGCGTCTCGCGTCAACTGGTCACCGTTGTAACTAGTGATCATTTAAAAACATTTACCGTCACTTTGTGGGGACGTCGACAGTTCACCAAGTTGAGTAAAAAACATTGCAAACACTGCTTGAAAAGTCTTTATTCTTCTGAATAAATGTGACAATTTAATACAACTGCAGCCAAACTGAGACGGACGTTCGCGATGCTGTCAAAACAAACTTCACCGACACCCAGAATACTTACTAAAATATGTGAGATGTTCGGTGGATAGTCTGAAACTATTTTTTAACAAGCAAAGCTAACATTTTTTATTTAGATATCCAACCTTTTAACATGAGTTATTCAAAGCAACCAGTGGCGCAGTCAGACATTAGTCACAATGTAAATCGGTCACCATTTAAGCCGATAACGCCATCTTATTCTGGCGCTGAAGAGTTAGACCGACCGTGTTGAATAAAACTCATACTATTACAACATAGAGTTAAGATGATCATCATTGGGGCTTTGCAACACTTTATTCATTAGAAAAGCGTCTGCGGTATAATTAGCAACGTGTTAACCACAGCCATGCTAACTGTAAGCTAAGCACCGCTAAACTCCATCGTGTCTAACAATGTGTGCTAACTCACCGTCATTTTCGTCACTGTGTCTCCTCCTGGACATGTTGAAAGTAATATATATGTTAGTTTAGAGCCAAAATAGAGCAAGAAATCGTTGAAATGCGCTGCGCGCGTCTCATTCACAGTCTTCAAACCTAAGCGGTACGACTCGAGACAGTGAGGCACTTCCGGTGCAGACTGAGGTCATCCGGATGTGCACCACTCATTGTGGTCCCCCCAACACACGTTTTATTCAGAGATGCGTAAATCGAGTTCAATTATTTTACACTGAAAATACTGTTATTTTTTTTTATTTAAAGCCCTAAATAATCTTTAAAGTTTTAAAGGGTTATGTCTGCTGACGATTACTGCTGCTTGGAGTTTTTGGACTTGGATTTTGACGCTAATGGCGGTGAAAATGGATGTAAACAAGGAGAGAAACAGCTCTCAGCTTCACAGAGAAGATGCTACAGTCTGTGTAGGAGGAAGGTGAGTGATAACTAACCACATAATGAGATAGATGGACCACCTCATTCTATTTCAAAAAAATATTTGAATAGTAATAATAGTGGACCTTACTTTAGCAACACAACAGCACGACCTCAAGTGTGAAATTGCGTTCATGCAGCAGTTCTACAAGCACTCATAACACACGAAATAGGACAAGAAAGGAAGGACAAAAACTCCTGGAAATATGGATTAAAACTAATATCTAGATTTTTTTTTTTCTTCTCAAAATGACGATATAAATATCAATGGAATCACTCAAATAAAGTCTTACGAGAAAGACAATTCAGGGTTAAATTTGCTGAACTTTGTAAAAATGATTCAAAGTGTCAATATTGGAACAATTAGTTTGAACTGGCAAATAATGGACATGACAAATCGTGATTGTGGTTAAGTTAGCAAAAATAAGCATGAAATATGGTAAAAAGAGGTTAAAAGTGACAATAATTTGTCAACATATGTGACATTAGGTGGAAAAGTGGTGGAAAGGGTTTATAAGTGCTGAAGATGTCTTGAAAGGGGAAAAATGTGCAGAAAAGGAATTGAAATTTGACAGAGAAGTGGCAGAAATGGGAGTAATGTAGCAAAAATGCATTAAAAGGAGCAAAAATATGGCAAGAAAAAGTGACGAAAATAGGTTAAAACATGGCATGTTTGGAGAAGTCACAGGAAAAAGGTAAAAATCAGCATTTCTTAAAAAGTTGAGAACCCCTGCTGTAGAGGGAAAAAACAAAAATAAATGTTTCAGTCTGTGACAGTGACAGCACAGAGCGAGAAAGTAGAACTATCACATGAAGAGCGGAGAAGCAGATCACAAAAATCACTTTATACGTCTCAGGTGCTTTGATTTAACTGGTGATCGATATAAGTGGTGACACTTCATGGTTGAAGCTTTAATGCTGCCACTCATTGCTTGCAATAATCTGAACAGACACACACATCAGGTGACTCTTTATTCTTCGTCTTTTTGGATCATCTGTTACAACCAGCAGTTATGTCAGAAACCTAATCACAAGACAACATGATGACTATTCTAGCCGTAGCACTGGTACCAAAACATATACATATACAGTGATGTGATCTAAGTTCAGCATTTTACTGATAAAGTAGTTTGGAATATTCTCAACATGTTAAAGTCTTACGAGAAAGACAATTCAGGGTTAAATTTGCTGATTCAAAATGCCACACAGACACATTTATTGACAAACAGTAGCACAAAATGTGCCATTTTATTCTTTTTCTTCTATAATGGACAGCATGTGTGAGTGAGTTCTTTAGTGTGGATGTTTAGGAGAAGGTCTGAGTTAGGACGCACTCAGCAATCCATCTCACTGTACTTTTCATGCTGTTCTGAGGAGTATAGAAATCTATATAGATGATATTGTAATTTTCTATATTGCCAAAATAGAAAACTCGATATATCTTGAATCTCGATATATCGCCTATCTCTAGTTTGGAGTAGGGGTGTGCATTGCCATGAATCTGACGATATGATTGACGATTTGCATGTCATGATACGATATATCCTGATACCAAACAATACAATATAAATTGCGATATGTTGCAATCAGTTATTACAAATTTCACCTTTACTAGTACAAAATGGTATGAAATACAATTTATTTCTTTTTAAATGGTAACTAACTGTAATTCAAGTAAAAATGTCAAAAACAAGTGTTATGTCAACAGATTCTTATTCTGTTTAGTTCCTAATTTCTTGAGAAAAACTAACCACATACATCTATAAAAGTACTCAGTATGTTTTATAAAAATAAAGTCCAATCAACTTCCAGCTAAAATGCATTGAGGAGTGAGGTAGTGTAACAAGGTCTGATGGTGCGTTCACTGACACCTAGTGACCGAGCGTTTACGTGCTATGCATGTATTAGTGCAATAAAATGTTTCTTTTTTTTTTTTTCTGCATTAAAAACGTGATTAAAAAAAAAATCGATTTCGACATTTGTTGGATTGATACAATAATCGCACTGTGAATTATAAATCGTTTTTTTTTCTTACACCCTTGTTTATTTTTGGCATTTTTCTAATAAAGTTTATAAAATAAAGTTTAGTTTTTATCTCTGTTCTGTGTGCAGTCGTTTGCAGCCTTCGTCGCATCCAAAAGCGACGTTGCTCTGCAGGAAGGCGGTTTGTCCTGGTGCTGCTGTGGTTTGACCTTCACTGAACACTCTGCCGTGCACAAACACGTAGCACGAACGCACGGCGGTGAAATACAGCGACTGACACAGGCTGCGTTCAGAAGCTTGTCCGACAAACTGCCAGCGGAGCCTGAACCGCAGCAGGTGGACGAGGTGGACATGTCGGCATGGATCCCCGATATCAGCCACGCCTCTGAGGAGCAGCTCACCAGGTCTGTCAACACCTCGTTTAATGTTGTAAATTCATGATTAAATCACCTTATGCTTCATTTTTGCTGCACTACCATACATGGACTGCTGTTTCACCATTTGCATTGTGTAGAAGAATTGTGCAACAGAAGAAGAACCAACCTAAAGGCTGTGTCCTAATCGTCCCTCCTATCTCCTTTCCTATCCACTTTCCTTCACCCCCAGAAGTGTTTAGGTGGTGGCCATGATAAAGAGCATCCAAGTTCTTTTTAAGCTCAGGAAAAAAGAGGCTCAATGCATACTTTATAACCTCCTTTAGCCTAGAAAACACTGATACATCCTTTACCAAAAGAGATGAGATAATGCTGACCCCCAATTGATGTCTGGCGTTTTAGCATTTTGCTAGTGTCAATTTGTACATTATGTACATTATATTAAGAACTGTCTGTGCAGTTGTGAAGTGTGTGTGTTGTGAAGCTGTTTATCTTCCATGTGTGTGTCAGTGGTGAAGGGAAGGTCCTCCTCTTCTATCACTACTGTGCTGTGAGGGATCCACAGGCCGCCTGTGTTTGGCAGAGGGCTTTGTGTGAGAAACTCCACCTAACGGGCAAAGTAAGCCATCAAACGTATTTACTATAATCTAACCTAGGATGTATTCCTCTTTTTCTTATTGTGACGTTGAATCTTCCAATGTTTCCAGGTGAGAGTGGCTACAGAGGGCATTAATGGGACAGTAGGGGGCACCAACGCAGCCACTGATCTTTACATTGATGCGATGTGTTCTCAACCACTGTTCAGGATGAGTAAAGAGGACTTTAAGGTGAAGGGAAACATACACACACACTTCAGGAGAACAGATAACTCCTGTATTGTTCTGTAGAGCAGTGGTTCTCAATGTTCTCAGCAGGGGAATAAAGGGGAGAGCATTTATTGTCTGGACCATAGTATTTAGTCATCTTAAAGATGTAAATCCTTGTTTTATTCAGAAATAAAATAGGTTAAAAATGACATGAAACAATGTGGGAAAAGGTGGTGAAATGGGATTTTAAAAACCACGGAAATTGGTTAAAAGTTGCAAATTAGAGTGGACAAAAGAAAACAAAAAACGTGGTAAAAAGGGTTCAAAGTGTCAATATTGGAACAATTAGTTTGAACTGGCAAATAATGGACATGACAAATTGTGAATGTGGTTAAGTTAGCAAAGATAAGCATGAAATATGGTAAAAAGAGTTTAAAAGTGACAATAATTTGTCAACATATGTGACATTAGGTGGAAAAGTGGTGGAAAGGGTTTATAAGTGCTGAAGATGTCTTGAAAGGGGAAAAATGTGCAGAAAAGGAATTGAAATTTGACAGAGAAGTGGCAGAAATGGGAGTAATGTAGCAAAAAAGCATTAAAAGGAGCAAAAATATGGCAAGAAAAAGTGACGAAAATAGGTTAAAACATGGCATGTTTGGAGAAGTCACAGAAAAAAGGTAAAAATCAGCATTTCTTAAAGACATCTGGCGACGCCCTCCCAGTCACCCCAAATGGAGTCCTGACCCCAAGGTTGAGAACCCTGCTGTAGAGGGAAAGAACAAAAATAAATGTTGTTTCAGCCTGTGACAGTGACAGCACAGAGCGAGAAAGTAGAACTATCACATGAAGAGCGGAGAAGCAGATCACAAAAATCACTTTATACGTCTCAGGTGCTTTGATTTAACTGGTGATCGATATAAGTGGTGACACTTCACGGTTGAAGCTTTAATGCTGCCACTCATTGTTTGCAATAATCTGAACAAACACACACATCAGGTGACTCTTTATTCTTTGTCTTTTTGGATCATCTGTTACAACCAGCAGTTATGTCAGAAACCTAATCACAAGACAACATGATGACCATTCTAGCCGTAGCACTGGTACCAAAACATATACATATACAGTGATGTGATCTAAGTTCAGCATTTTACTGATAAAGACGTTTGGAATATGGAGTAAGTCTTGTTTTGTTTGTATCAGAGCAGTGACGGCGGCGCACAGTGTTTCACTGAGCTGAAGGTCGGCGTGTTTAAGGAGATCGTCCCTATGGGAGTGGATCCTGACGTCATCTCCTACCAGTGTGCAGGTAGGGGTTTGTGCCTCTGAGGAAGACTGACAGTTTACAGTCGAAACATTTCAGGAGATTAAAGTAAATTTACTGCAAAAAGTTGTTTAAATAAATGAAACCATAACATAATACTGTGATCTTAAGATCTGCAACAAGTGGGGAAAAAAAAGTCAAAGAAAGGTGTTTTTTCCCACACATTTTCCAAGTTTTGTGCCATGGCTTGTTATTCAGCAGTGATGATAGGAGCAGCTCAGAAACAAGGCATTTTAACGTGTGCACTTGTCCTCAGGTGTTCATCTGGAACCTGAAGAGTTTCACAAAGAAGTGGAGGCTCTTCTGGAGAACGGAGAGTCCTGCAGCGACACCGTCCTGCTGGACTGCCGCAACTTTTACGAGAGTAAAATTGTACGTAAGAAAAAAAAAACCTGTTAATTTCACTTATATCCAAAGTACTTCAGCTTCGATGAAGAACCTGCCCCATCCAGCATTAAAACCTAATATGTACACACATACAGTGGGGCAAAAAAATATTTAGGCAGCCACCAATTGTGCAAGTTCTCCCACTTAAAAAGATGAGAGGCCTGTAATTTTCATCATAGGTAAACCTCAACTATGAGAGACAAAATGAGAAAATTATGGTGGAAAATAAGTATTTGGTCAATAACAAAAGTTCATCTCAATACTTTGTAATGTACCCTTTGTTGGCAATGACAGAGGTCAAACGTTTTCTGTAAGTCTTCACAAGGTTTTCACACACTGTTGCTGGTATTTTGGTCCATTCCTCCATGCAGATCTCCTCTAGAGCGGTGAGGTTTATGGGATGTCGCTGGGAAACACAGACTTTCAACTCCCTCCAAAGATTTTCTATGGGGTTGAGATCTGGAGACTGGCTAGGCCACTCCAGGACCTTGAAATGCTTTTTACGAAGCCACTCCTTTGTTGCCCGGGCGATGTGTTTGGGATTATTGTCGTGCTGAAAGACCTAGTCACGTTTCATCTTCAATGCCCTTGCTGATGGAAGGAGGTTTTCACTCAAAATCTCACGATACATGGCCCCATTCATTCTTTCCTTTACACGGATCAGTCGTCCTGGTTCCTTTTCAGAGAAACAGCCCCAAAGCATGATGTTACTACCCCCATGCTTTACAGTAGGTATGGTGTTTTTTTTCTTCTCCAAACACGACAAGTTTAGTTTTTACCAAATGACCATATGACATTCACCCAATCCTCTTCTGGATCATCCAAATGCACTCAAGCAAACTTCAGACGGGCCTGGACAAATGAAGTTACAGGTCTGTGAGAGCCAGAAATCTTGCTTGTTTATAGGTGAACACATATTTTTTTTCCAGAAAGATTTACCAATTAATTCATTAAAAATCTTACAATGTGATTTTCCTCATTTTGTCTAGTTGAGGCATACCTATGATAAAAATTACAGGCCTCTATCATCTTTTTAAGTGGGAGAACTTGCACAATTGGTGGCTGACTAAATACTTTTTTGTCCCACTATATGAAACCAATGCTAAGTGCTGTGTAAGATGGTTCTCAACTTGTGGGTTTAGACCCAAAAGAGGTTACTGGTTTATCTTTCTGTTATTTTTTGATTGTCATTGTGTGTTATTGGGGCCATCTGTTATATTTTTGTTCATCTTAAATATTTTCCTGTTTTTTTTTTTGTTATTTTATATATTTCCAAAGTAATTGTGTATTTTTGACCTGCCCCATCTTGCATTAAAAACCTAATATATATATATATATAAACCCATGCTAAGTGCTAACTGTAAGATGGTGCAGAACAAAGGTTCTCAACTTGTGGGTTTAGAGTCTAGACCCAAAAGAGGGCACTGGGTCCTGACCTACATTCTATTTATATTTCCAGCTTTTGATGATGGTCATTTGGAAATTTCCAATGCAAAACATAATTTATTTTAGGGTCCTTTTTTTGTGATTTTGTTTAGTATTTATTTTAATATTTGATTTATTTTTAATACATCAGATCATGATATGTTTAGTTTTGTGGGACATATTGTGTAATTGCACATTTTTCAGATGGAAAAAGCTCTTAAACACAGGATTCAACGTTAAAAAGCAGTGAAATCCACAAAGTGTGAGACTTGTTGTGTTTCAGACGCTGTTAAAGTCTAATCTGTTGGAATAATTTGTGTGTGTTTTTTTTTAGGGGCAATTCACACACTGTGTAGCTCCGGACATCCGTAAGTTCAGCTACTTCCCGGACTACGTGGACCAGAACCTGGAGCGGTTCAGAGATAAGAAGGTGTTGATGTACTGCACTGGAGGGATCCGCTGTGAACGAGGCTCTGCCTACCTCCGCTCCAAAGTGAGTTCTCTTATGGATTTCATTTCCGTCACCACTCGGGGGCGCTGTTGTCCATCTTTTGTCCTGTGTGTCTCCTGTCTGCTCTCCACCCCCTGCAGGATGTGTGTAAAGAGGTTTACCAGCTCAGAGGTGGGATTCACAAGTACCTGGAGCGATTCCCACAAGGTTTCTATCGTGGGAAACTATTTGTGTTTGACAAGCGTTTCTCCATCTTCTCCAACGATGATGTCATCTCAGGTTGGTGTGAACACAGGCTGTGTTGGAAATGTTACACTCCATTCTACACACTACAAACAAACAAACTATATACATGCATTTAGAACCTACAGCATTAAAAACCTTGTTCACACTGAGGCTAAATATCTCTGTTGATTCTCCACTTTTACTTTGAAAGTTCTGAAAACATTTGAAGTGAGAAAGTGACCAAGTAGAATATCAACATGTGCTCATTTTCTCCATAAAACTCACGTAGACACATTTTATTCACACATTTTCAGAGATCCTCCATTGTGCTACTGACTAAACTTCCAGTTAACTTTGAAAGCCCTATTTACTAAAGAAATAAAAAAAAACTAATTAAAGACAAGAAGAGGTGCTTTTTATTTTAGGGGATGTTGGATTTTTATCTTGAAGCTGGTCTCAGGACAATTTTACATTCTGCTCGCAATGCATCATGGGACGGTTGAGTATGACTAGTGTGCCCACCGTGCACATATAGTTGATTTTCATTTCAAATTAAATAATTCCTCTTTCTTGTAAACAGTTAATTACGGTCGTTCTGTGCATGCTCGTCCTGTCGCTAGTGACGACATAATCCAAGATGGCCGCCCAGACTCCAGCCGAGACTATTTATTTAATAAGAGCCTTAAAAGACATAGATATAATGAAAAGAGTGGATGGACAGAAGCATTAACATGAGGACATTGCGCTGACTTATTACACACACGGACATCGGCAAACGGAACAGGCTTCATCAGGACATGAAGCACCCGAGTTTCACTAATGATGCGTGTGTCATTATAAAGTTATTTTTTCACTCAACGTCCTGTAGCGTGGAGGTAGAACAGCTGTTGCCGTAACCGCTGGCTTTGATTGACCAAAGTACGGACTTCTATCTCCTTTCTCCGCTGCTCCATCTCCTTCTCCTGCTCCGTGGAAACAGTGAAACCGTGTGTTATTGTCGAGCTGTTGCTTCGAAACTACAATCAAAATAAAAGTGAAAACAGTTCGAATGTGTGGTCTTCTGTGTTATAGCCGAAAAGAAAAGGTTTGTTGTGTGTTTTTTCCTGATAGACGTGATACGTCACGTTCTCCCCCTGTCCAATCAGAACCTTCCCAACCCCCAGACCTAAAGTGGAATTAACTAAAGCTGAATAAACCTGCTTTCCATGTAAACCTCAATTCAGAATTAGTATTTCCATGTAAACTCGAAGCAGAAGACTTTAAGTTTGAATAACTAATTCCGGATTAAAAAACATCATGTAACCGTGGCCACTGACTGTCTGTGGTCTGTCTCTGTAACAACAGACTCAAAAGCGTTCTGCCTAATTCACTGGAACAAAGAATGTGTGTCGGATCACACCGTTCATTCAGCACGCACACACATACCGTGCATATTAAACTGACCGATCCGTACATGTCAGCTTTAGTATGATGTGATTCTATTGGTCCGTTCAGACTGCAGATACTGTGGATCAGCGTGGGATCAATACGAGCTGTGTTCCACCTCCTCCTGCTGCCAGCTGGTTCTGTCCTGTCCCGGCTGCAGACGGGAGGGACGCACCGCCTGCTGCCCCACCTGTCAGTCAAAGGGACGGACCCCCGGCGACGATGCCTCAGGCCGCAGAGAGCAGTGTGAGTGCACCGACGAACGACCCAGGATTCCTCAGGACGTGTAGCTGCTGTCATCAGGATGAGAATGAAGGATTTTATGGGGACTTTCTCATTCACTCATTCAATGAGCTTTTGTGCTTTCTCAATAAACATCTGAGTCTTTTTTAATCTCTGTGTTCATTGTATTTTAGTCTTTATATTATATATATACATATATATATTATAATTTTCTCTACAATTTGAGCCCGTTTTTGCTTATTTTCATCTTTTTAATCTGCAATTACACAAAACTTGCCATATTTTAACCTATTTTCATCACTTTTGTCTTGCCATATTTTAGCTGCTTTAAATGCATTTTTGCTACATTAGTCCCATTTCTGCCACTTCTCCATCAAATTTCATTGCCTTTTCTGCACATTTTTTCCCATTTCAAGACATTTTCGGCACTTTTAAACCCTTTCAACCTAATGTCACATATATTGACCCATTATTGTCACTTTAAATGTCTTATATTTCAATATTTCATGCTTATGTTTTGCCAATTTAACCACATTCACTATTTGTCATGCCCATTTATTTGCCAGTTTAAACAAATTGTTCCAAAAAGCTCTCCCCTTTATTCCGCCCTTATAGATGGACTTTATTTTGGGGGTCACGGGCTGAAAAGGTTGAAAACCACTGGTTGAACGTTATGCCATCATCATGCCTTTGTTGAATTTTTGCTGTTGATACTTGTTGGCTCTGCTTGATGACATGCACACACTGACAATCATTCAGTAAACTGACATAATCTACTGGTAAGTGTGTGAAAGTGCAAAAACAACCTAAAGGTGCAAACAGGTCACAACATGAAGAGTTAAAATCTACTCAATTCATTTATTCAACAGCATTGGAGCAAATTTAAATACCTAAAATGTAATTATATTTTTATACCCACTTAGGATATAGTTTTTCCTCAAAAAAAGAGAATTTTATCCTCAATGAGGAGTTTACGTAGTTGTTTAATAACTTGAGAGGTGAAAGTATCGGATTACAACGTTACTGTAATTGAGTTGCTTTTATGGGAACTTGTACTTTTTTGAGTGTATTCTAAATCAGTGATTTTACTAGAACTAAAGCACATTTTGAAAGAAGTAAAGTCGTTCATTTCTACACCCAACTGCTACTGAGTAAATTATCATTTTTTTGTTTTAAAATTATCAACAGACATTGTGAAACTACAAAAACTGAAATGACCAGACGACCGCGCAAATGCATCACATCATAGCCGACCAATCAGATTAAACGTAATGTACTGCGCCAAAAAAGCATTTTTAATGGAGGTTCTTTTTCTCAGTTTCTCAGAGTTAATAAATGTATACTTGGAGCCTGAGAATCTTTTTTATGTTGAATTGAATTATTGGTGATATTTTATTGTTTTCTTAAACATGTACATTTTATACAGATGCCTTTGTGGAAAATAAATTATGTTGTAATTGTGCAAGATTTGGTCTCTTTCTTTTTAAGTTTATACATGAGATGTTTACTGTATCAACCCAGTCTCACAGCAAAATGTGTCATAGCAACGTTTGTCTACATTTTGCTGTGAGACTGGGTTGACTGTATGCAAGGGAACTGTAGCAAGATACATTTCATTCTTTCATTCATTTATTTATTTAGCACGAGCGTTGGTATGTGCGGGTGTGTGCAAGTGTTAAGTGTGTGCACAAGAGTGTTGGTGTGTGCACAAGAGTGGCAATTCATGTCAAAGGGGGATGTCAGATATCTCAAATGATATTTTTGTTGATATGTAATGACGTATATATCTGCAATATTAATTTAAACCAGGCAGCTTTGAATTGTGGAAACCTCTAACCCAGTGGTTCCCAACCTTTTCTGCCCAGAATAAAGGTTCCAGAGACCGGAGTCCCCCACTGTATCTAAAAGTGGTTGAATACAGACGTGTGTGTGTCCTGGATAAACTGCAACATCTATGTTTTTTTCGTAAGCCAATTTTTTTTAAAAACGTGTAAGTGCACCTAATTGGTGCTAATTATTAAATCAATGCCTTTGTATAAATCTGAGCCCATTTAATTGAGAATGGAATTATGTCAGAAGCTGTGTTTCCATTACCCTCGGAAATGCGCAAAATCTAAATAGCGCAATAAAAACTGGTAATGGAAAGACCCAAGTTTCGAAAAAAAACCTAAAATATCGGAAAAAAATATTTATGCTTTTATGAGGAGGTATTTCAGTTGTTTGAGAAAAGCACCATGGAAACACTTTTTCCTGGTCACATCGATTGATTGATTATACTTTATTAATCCCAGAGGGGAAATTCAGTTTCAGTTACATCCCGACCAAGAAGAAGGACAATAACATATCACATGGGGGACAGGTACGGGAGTACTGGGGAGCAGCCAGCAAGAGCAGCGCTCCGTTTCTTAGATGAGAAATATGAAACAACACAGTATGGCGCTGCCCTTATGGTGCACCTCCTACAGCCAAAGGAGAAGGAGGAGGGGGTGAAACCAGAGGAGACGGTGACAAAGACAGGATATGTAGTGATGTAGGAGGAGTGAAAGTGTTGGTTGAGATAAGCCTTTTGACTCAGACTCTGCTGCTGACTCTCATGTAGAGATGACCTTGACAGTTCGTTGGCAGAGCCGGGTCCAGGTGTACATGAGAAGTGAGGGTAAGGTCAGAGCGTCTTATCAACATTCCGTCTTTGGAGAGTTTAGAGCGAAGAAAACAGAACACAGGCTGTTCATTCGGAAGGGGGTGAATGAGAATAGAGAATGGGTTTCAAGACGGGCTAGCCATAACATGGCTGCCAGCCCTACTGTTCTGTAATCCAACAGTGTGGCCATTTCCTGTGAGACAAACTATCCTCCTCTTAAAGTTCACGGTGAAATCCATCCGAGAGAGTTCGGAGAGTTTGGCTCCTTTCGTCGTTTACTGCGGCTTCCAAAAGTGCTGCCAACGTAAACCAATTTTGCGATAGATCAGGAAAATGCCAGATCCAATCAGCAGAAGGCCCGATATCATGAATTCCATTCTGGTGGTGGACGTCTTACACGTCCTCAGGACTTGCGAACTCTCCCATTGCCCGTCCTTCTAGTAGAGAGATTTGACCAAAAGCGAAGAAAGACCAGATAATCAATTCCAAGATTAGATTCAGGATTGGGATGCTGATAGATTTGAACATGACAAAACAAGACAAAAGAGCAGCAAGCAGGGAAATGAGGGAGAGGTAAAAATAGTGTCCTTCTCCTCTGAGAGCAAGCAGGAAAAAAAAAAAACAAAACACTTCTCTCCGAGTAAACATGACGGAGTACGTGTGGATAGAAGAGCGTTATTATACTTAAAGCCACACTGTGGACTTTTTGACCTACGGAGTTGACGTATATGAGTTATTTTAAATGATTCCTTAGGCTAATATACAGTACAACGCTTGACAATATCAATGGGGCTGCCCTCTTGAAATGCCGCCCATGTACGTTTGGAGAAGACAAACCGTTGTTGGTCAGGTCATGTGACCTGGAGAATGCCTGGAGAACGTTTCACTTTACACCAGTCACATGACCACAGGCTCTGATATACTCATTGGGCTAAGGCTTTTGCTACTATTTTTCACTACATGGTGCTTTTTGGTCCCTCCATCACTTTATCTTTCCACTGACGCGATGACCAGGGAACAGTGTGTGTGTGTGTGTGTGTGTGTCATAGACACCTCCGCTTTTGCAGTTTAAATTATCAACTTACGGAGTTACTAAAGGGTCCTGGGTTCAAGCCCTGGGGTGAAGACCCGGGTACTTTCTGTGTGGAGTTTGCATGTTCTCCCCGTGTTTCCTCCGGGTACGCCCGCTTCCTCCCACAATCCAAAAACACTGTAAGGTTGATTGGAGTCTCTAAATTACCCATAGGAGTGAATGAGAGAGTGAGTGGTTGTCCGTCTATGTCGCCCTGCGATGGACTGGCATCCTGTCCAGGGTGTACCCCCACCCAGTGCCCAATGAGAGCCGGAAATTGGCACCGGCAGACCCCTGCGACCCTGATAAACAGGAATTAGCGGGTTTGAAGATAGATGGATGGAGTCACTAAAGGATGAGTTCACTCAGAATGTAGGCTTATTCAAAAAGTTAAACGCTTTAATTTTGTCCCAATAAATTGAGGAAGTGTAGTACAGCCCTCTGCTGCAGCCGTCTGCACTGTAGCGAGAGGGAGGAGCAGCTGCCGCCGCTCTACAGACAGCGAAGGATGGGAGAGTTGTCGCTTGAAGTCAGATTCCTGCTTACATAAAACTAACTTTACTTTTATTTAATAGTGAGTCGATGATCTCTCTCCAACCAACAGGTCATCTACTGTCTGCATACACAATCAAAAGACAAGAGAGGCTGGCCCGACTGACTGTTGATTTTTGCGACAGGTCTTTGCGACAGGTCTCTAGCGCCCCTAGTGGCCAAAAGTTACACGGTGTTGCTTTAAAAAAAAAAAAAAAATGATTACTGCCATATCGACAGTAAACAATAACAAAAGAATACGAAGGAGGTTCTGAGCATCTCGCGGGATGAGATTTCACGGGAGTTACGAGCCTAAACCATAGACTAACTTTTTACAGCCTATGGGCTAAACACGTTCAAAGCGCAATTATGCTTTGTCGACATTTAGAAATGTTGCTTTTATTTTGCAAAATCTGTAATGGAAACCCAGTTAGCTCGCGATGCTAATAAAAATAAAATAAAAAGTAGACTAATAATAACTGTGCCCACCCATGCTTTTTACATGCCCCCCTTAAAGACAGAGGTCTGGAGACGGGTCTGCTTGTACTTGGACTTGAGTACAATTTCAATCAAGTTACAATACTTCTACTTGAGTAAGATATGTCAGTACTCTTTACACCACTGAATAAAGGCTCAAACATACATACGTTAATAGTTAGTATTTGTGTTTATTTTTTTCCCACTGATTGATTGGTGGTCATTTGTAAGTGAATGTGAGCAGTTGAATGGGACTCCAGCAGAGGGAGTGATCAGCACTGATGTATTGGTCCTGATAAGTCCCTCATCATCAGACCTCCAAGAAGCTCCGAGCCGAGCCGAGCGGACCCGACCCGACTCGACCACTGGATCCCTCTGAGGGGGAACCAGACTCCGGCTCATGTGAACGACACCCACCGGTTTATCCGTGGGCCTGGAGCCGTGAGCGATGTCTGCGCCGGGCTTCTCCAGCCTGGACAGCTCCGCCGGCTACAACCAGAACTCAGCGCCGGGTGGCGGAGCTGCGTCCGCCCGTCAGAACGGTGAGCAGGCCGGGCAAAGGCAGCGAGGCACTCCGCTGGTGTTAGCATGCTAACGCTAATAGTGTTAGCATGCTAACAGCAGCGGCATAGCAAACAGTGGAAAACATGCTAACTGTGTCTAGCTAGCTTGCTAGTACTCACTAATGAAGTTGTTGCTTTTGTTAAAAATATTTTTTATGCAACATTTAATTGACGGTTAACATCACAATTAAAACACAAAATTCATGCTAACTGTCCATAAACCGATTAAAGTTTTACATCCACGTTTAAAATGGTACAGCTTACAATGAAGCTAGCTCAATGCTAACGAGCGTTTTAACCTAGAATTAAAGTGGATTTTATTCTGTTGACATCGCTGTCATTTGCGTTTTGTGAGGGGTTGTTGATGTGACTATTTATTTTGAATAATTTATTCATTATTCCACTGTTTACTGAGGCTGTTTGTATATATGCACTTTGATTATGAAGAGCATCATTAGAGCCATCCCCAAAATAATGCTCAATCTCCATTAACAGACCAAATAAAACTAGCTTACAACTAAGAACTAATGGCAATTATTCAATTAGATCTCAAATTATATTTTATTTTAATACTTTTCACTTATTCCTTAGATTTTTTTTCTCCACTTTTTAAGTTTATGAACATTTTGATTCTCATAGGTTATCACTGGGTTTTATTTTATTTTTTTCTTAATTTGACCTAATGGGAAAGCATCATTAAAGAATAAATATGTCTTTTCAATTGTGTTTCATTAAGACAGACCTACAGCAGTTAACAGTACAGAACAATCAGCCATGCAAAGAAACTAATGTAGATTTTAGTTTTCTTTACCTCTTTATTAATAATCATTTTGATCATCCAGTAACGTCATTGATCACTGCCTCCTCCAACCTCTGAACAACACGTTTAAAGTTAGCAGATCAGCAAGATTCCATTGATCCATGCATTACGCTGCATTCCAGACAATTTGGGAATCAGAATTCACGTGTTGAAAATTATAATCTGTGAAAGACTGTATGCCAGTATTGCAAGAAAATACACACACACACACACACACACACACACACACTATTCCTTGAAAAATATGTAAATTTCAAGCCGGGAACATAAGCTGCACTTTAAAAATAGAAAGTTGCTGCTATTTTTTTCACTGTGTTTTTTATTTGAAACAACTAAAACACACAACATAAGAGAAAAATATACTGAATATAAAAAGAGCAGACAAACAGCAACAAAGTACACAAAATGACACCAAAAACACATGCACTAATAGAGAAAAATACACACTATTACCAGCAACACACAAAATGACAACAGACACACTAAATGAGATAAAAATACACTAGATCACTTGAAAATACACAAAAACAACAAACATACAAAACGACATAAGAAACAACCAAATGACACTAAAAACACACACACTGAGACAAAATAATTTCAATAATACCAACAACACACAAAAACGACAACAAAAAATCTCAAAATAAGAGAAAAATCTACTGAACCATAATAACAAAAAGAACAGAAAAACAACAACAAAATGACTCAAAATTATGATAGAACTGATCTCGATTAGAAGATGTACTGAAAATACAAGAGTCAGCGTTGGTCCCACTTCAGAATCAGAATCAACTTTATTGACCAAGAGTGTATGAATACACACGAGGAATTTGTCTTGGTGACCTGTGCTCTCTCAGATAGTGTAACATTAAATAATAACAATCAACTAGAATAAAAAAAATAAATAAAAAAAGAAGTATAAACATAAATATTAGAGTAGTTAGACTAATATGTGCAAACTAAATAAAATAACAAGATAATAATAGTAATAATAATAATAATAATAATAATAACAAAATAAAATAAAAATACAATAATAATAATAAGATAATAGTGCAGTAGTGCATTGATGAGTAGTGCAGGTGAACATTTAAATGAAAATATGTACATGAACAGTCACAGTGACAGGTAGGAGATGACTGTAAATTATAGAAATAATTCTATTCAGGAGGCAAAAAATACTATTTCACTGCACTTACTGTATTTACGTAGTTAGATTATTTAAAATGTGTGTTATCACTCATTCATTCCATCATTATGCTCTATAGTCACACATAAGGGGGGACTTGGAATCAAAAGTTATAGAAAGGGAGGACTTGAGCCCAAAAAGTTTGAGAACAACTGGTTTAAAGTATGTAAGACGGCTGAGTCACTGCATACCTACAGCTAAAAATAATGTCTACATTAGCCTGCAGCTTTGCTTTAACTAACATTGACCTGTAAAGTAATAAAAATGTGCATTAATTATTCATTTGACAGTAAATAAGGCGTTTGTGTTTGCAGGTCCGATGCAGTCCTATTCCTCCATGTATTATTATGGAGCGCCTCAGCAACAACAGGGCTACCCCACCATCCCAGCTCATCCTACTGTCAGCAAAGCCTCCGTCACAAACAGTGCAAACTACCATCAGAACAATCATCATCATCATCATCAGCAGCAGCAGCAGCAGCAGCAGCAGCCCCCCCTGCACCATGTAGCACATTTTTCATACAGCTCAGCCCCTCCACCTTCAAATACTCCGTACAATCAACCTCAGCATCATCCAACGTACGCCACCCCGGGGTCTTACTATGGACAGCAGCCGTATCATCCACCCTCACAGCCCCCACCACCACAACAACAACAACAACAACAACAGCAGCAGCAGCATCCAACTTTAATTCCTGCTCCATCGGCTGGATCCTACCCCATCGTCTCGTACCCATCTGCCCCGGGGAGCAGCCAGTACGGAACCCTCAGCTCCTCACAGGCCACTCCCCCACTCAAGGGGATGCACACACAAGTGGGGGCTCCCTTACATCAGTACACTGCGGGGCCTCCTCCTCCTCCCACTGGGTACGCTGGTGGTCACCCCAGTCAGATGATGCCCACGGTTAACGGCCAAGGAAGCACAGGTAGGTGGTTTTATTGCAGGGTTTGTTCATTGGCTGAATGGTTGATAGATTTAAACCCAGCAGAGTTCAGCTTAAAATAAAGGAAATGGGGAACTTCCTGTTTCAAAAAGCTGCCTCAGCATCATCTACATTTATTCTGCTAATCTGCTTTGGTAACGTTTCATGAAGTAAATCTGCTCCCTGGGAGAATTTGTTCATGTTTATCTTTATTCTCTGAGTTTTAGACCAGGGGTGTCAGACAAACGACAACAAAATACACAAAATGATCTTGATAAGAACATGAACTGAAAATACAATGATCAGTATTGGTCCCACATCAGGATGGAGATGACTGTAAATGATCAAAACTATAGAAATAAATCTATTTAGGAGTCACTAAATACTGTTAAATTCCACTTATTTACAAAATGAGATTTTTTAAAATCTGTCTTATCGCTCATTTATTCCATCATTATGATTTATAGTTGATTTTTCACAAAATTCTGAGCAAAATGTTGTAGTCGGGCAAAGGGGGGACTTGGATTCAGAAATAAGAGAAATGGGATACTTGAGCCAAAAAAGATTGGGAACCACTACTTCAGACGATGGAAAAAAAACTAGGGATGCACCGAAATGATTATTATTTTTTAAAAATATATGAATATATTTGAGCACTGACATTCGAACAATGCACAATATAAAATAAAATAATAAATAAGATCTTTAACTCAAAGTTTAAATAATAACGTACAAGCCTGTTAGTCTGATATCTAGCAACGAGACCTGAATTGTTGTTAAAAAAAAGTAAAAACTGAAATATAATAACTGATCAATAATGTTACAAAATTGCTGAGCCTGAAATGTGAAAACTTTGACATTTTACATTATCAACTTGTTACTTGTTTAGATTTTACATTTTGGGCTCAGAAACTTATTACATTATTGTCCAGTTGTAACAAATTTGGTCGAAAATGGCCCAAAAGTGCATTTTTGGTTTTGGTTGAATTTTCAGTGCAACAAAAAAAAAAAAACCAGTGAGGAAGTTTTACACATCCTTATTTGATGCTATTTGGCCCTAAATTCATATCTGCACAGTTTGTTTTACAATACATTATCTTCAGTTGCATTTCGGCTCATCCGACTGATAAAAAATGAGCTGTAAAAGACTTTTTTTAGTGTTTTATTACAATGATGTGACTGTATTAGGGATCAAACCTTTAAACTTCATTCCACTTGCTGATGAAAGGATTTAATTTCAATGTTGGACACGTTGTGCTAGAGTTAAACAAGTGGTGCATCATCAGCTCGTTTAGAGTGTAGGTTAAGTATTTATTAGATGAAGTAGAATTTTAACCCTTACCCTATGTCTGCCTTCATCGCTCTGACCAATAATAATTTTCATTTTCACACATTGTTTTTCCTCTTCGTCCCTGCAGCCCAACACCACTATGACCAAAGCCAACGGGCATCTCTGGGATACGACGCAGACCCCCCGCCCTCAGGGACCCCCTCCACTTCAGTCCATTCCACACCAAGTCACCAAGGTAGAAATCACTTTATTAAGTCAACACTCACGCTCTTTAAATACCTTATAATGTACTTTTTACTGTGTATTCTGATGAAATCCTGCATTTAAATCTGCAACGTGCTATATGTTGGGATGCTAAACTGCTGTTATGAATCATAACACAAAAATGGTTTACCATGTTTTTAACTTTAGATTGAAAACATCTGTGGCTTCTGCTTTAAGGAAAAGTTTTAGATGTCAGACGACTCTAGAGGTGACGGGAAAATGAACAGTTAGTCTTTTTCTGTAGAAGAGTTCTTTTCTTCATGTGATTGACCCACAACGACAGCTGCACTCTGCAAACACACTTTAATGTGCAGGTGTGTGTGTCTCTCTATGCAAACCTTTGGGTTTATGCAACACACGGCAGTTTTTGTCTTTTTTTTATGATCAGTGAAAGATTCAACTGTTGCTTTCTGTCACAATCAGTAATTCCACTTCATAGCTTATGAATCATTGTTTTTTTTAGTCCTTAAAGTAATATTGGCCTCAGGCAGTGGGGAGTAGGTAGACACGCCTTACAGAAACAGCTTAGAGTAAACTATACTAGTGTTGATATAATAACACTGACTATAGTGACGGTGCTGTCACTTTTCCTTGGAAAGAACTTCAGCAACCTTTTACTTGTGACATCTTCTGTCGATATTTTCTTGTAACGACTGAAATTTAGTTTGATCTTCATAATTTCTCTTGAAATTCGATGCTTTGTAGATGCTGTGTATTTAGGCATGTTTCAAACTCTGCAAAGAAAGTCCACAATGGTCTTTATCATCCAAGCTCTTGTTGCCATTGGACTGTTTTTCCATCTTATTCCTACTGAGATGTTTCTGGTTCAATACGAGCTGCAGTGTTGGAGATGCTAGATCGACATCATTTTTATTAGGCTTTACATGATCAGGATTTTTGGGCCGATCACCGATCCGATCATACGAATTCCTTCGGTACTACCTGATGCAGATTTACGGAAAATCAAACGGTTCCATGTTTCAGGACCTAAATGCAGCCTTGTGACTGTGAGGGAGTGGAATAGATGAAGAATTTGACCTGAACTTAACGTGCGTGCGTGTTTGTGGCCCTTTAACTGCGAATGAATGCCCTAGTCGCTCGACCAGTGTGCAGAGCGAGAAAGTGTGTTTGACCGTAGCTGATTGATTATAAGCTGTGCTGTTTTTTAGTGATTGGCAAAATAAACGCAGCAGCTGTTGAATTACACTGGAGTCCCATGTCATACCCAATGACTGCAGTGAAGCAACTACAGAGAGTTGGAGATGAAGTTGTGGAGGCAGACCACACTGGAACTATGTAAAGCCTCCATTTGCATTAGGAGCAAATGCATATTTACTGACTGTGGCATCACAAAATCTGCTGTTGCTTATAGTCTGTATTCACAGGTGCACAGCAGGGGTGGGGCGCGCGCACACACGCACACACACGTGCTTCTGTATCCACCACCGCCCTGAAACGGACAGAAGTGTCCGCTATGAACGTGAAAGTAAACTGGAGGCATCGCTCTGCTTTAGGACACTCACTTTTAACATGCTGGGGCTGAATAAACAAAACAAATGCGCACCCACACAGGCGCTAACAGCAGATGCTGTCCCCACTTTCAGAGCCAGTAGTCTGGGGAAGAAGTCCAGACATTTTCACCGTTCACTCAGGTTTTCACCTTTGTGCACAAATGTGAGTAAAATAAAGCCGTGTCACGTAGAGCAAACGACGCTTCAGTCTAAAAAAGACGATAAAACAATGCAATGGGAGCATCTACAGAAAGTTTCATCACAACAATGACGTCATTGATCAGATCGGCAAATTAAGACATTACAAACAATCACATTAATTGCATAAAATGCGAAATATCGGCCGATCCGACATAGCTGATCAGATCTGTGTAAAACCTAGTTATTAGTTTGACTTGTCTAGGATCCTTTTAATGCATGCGTACACATAGCGATTACGCTCCCTTTAATGTCAGTGTCTTACCTAATTGTTCTGATTTTTTTTTTTACAAATATTGAATTTTTCACAATTTTGTGCCATAACTTGAGCACTTTGATGTGTAAATGAGTATAAATAACAGTTCAAGCTAAATCATCGTTAGGATTGTTTAATGGAACGGATTGGGGAAGCAGGTCTTGGGTTTGACACCCGAATATTTAATGTGAATTGGTTGGTTTCAAATCTGCAGTTGTTTTTTATTTTCATTTTTGATTTTAGTGCTGTCAAACTTTGGATTTGGAAAAATGAACAAGCTTTTTAGTTTAAAAATCAAATTTTTAAATATCCAACATGCAAACATTTATTAAAGAACATACAGAATGAAAAACTCAGACATTTTACTGAATTTTAAGCGCTATCTTTTTATTTTTAGCGATACGTCTTTGCAGAAATAATTCAGAGGGCCGAGTTGAAGCCTCTGAAAGGCCGAATTCGGCCCCCAGGCCTTTAGCTTGACATGTTTCACCCCTTGTTACACACACACACACACACACGTACACGTGCACCTCATGGTGGTCTGTGCCTCTCTAAAGTCTTTCCTGCTCCCCCTCCCTACAGGCCTGCAGTATGGATATGTTGCTAACTGTGAAGCTAGCTCTGCCAATGCCTCCACCTCATGCCCTGCAGCAGCTTCATCATCCAGCTCTGATGATGATGATGATGACGAGGAGGATGATGATGATGAGGAAGCAGGTGTGCTTTCTAGCCTTTACCCCCCCCTCCACCACCACTTCACCGTAACCCCTTTGTGGCTCATTTCCTGTCCTCATCAGGTCCATAATTCTCTCACGCCTGGTAGTGGTTGATGTCAACCATCTGTCACTGCTCGTCTTCTCCCTTACCCCCCCCCCCCAACTCTGTTTTTTCACTGCCTCCTCACCAGCCACTTGTGTTCCTCCCTCACCATCATCAGTGCTTGTGTTGTTCTAAAGCAGGGGTTCTCAACCTTGGGGTCAGGACGGGGGGTTCACCAGGTGCTTTCAAGAAACAAATATTGTTTTCTGAACAATTTGAGCTCATTTTGGCTTTTTTTTTTTTTTTTTTTAAACCGTTTTTCTGCATTTATACCAAACTTTCCATATTTTAACCTATCTTCATCACTTTTTCTTGCTATTTTTTGCTCTTTTTAAAGCATTTTTTCTACATTACTCCCATTTCACCATCAAATTTAAATGCCTTTTCTGCACAATTTTTCCACTTTCAAGACATTTTCAGCACTTATAAACCCTTTCCATCACTTTTCCACCTAATTTCACATATGTTGACTCATTATTGTCATTTTTTTCTTCTGTTTACCCCATTTCATGCTTATTTTTGCTAATTTAAACACATTCATGATTTGCCATGCCCATTATTTGCCAGTTTATTCTAATTGTTCCTACTTCTTTTTGCCAGTTTTAAGCCAATATTGACACTTTGAAACCTTTTTACCACTTTTTCTGTAAATTTTTTGGCCACTCTAATCTGCAAACTTTTAACCTTTTTATTTATTTATTTTTTTTGTCATTTTGTGCTTTTGTTTGGATATTTTTTTGCCCATTTTGTGCATTTTTGTTTTGTATATTTTTTTTGTGCGTTTTTTTAGCCCTATTGTGCGTTTTTGTTGTTGTGTGTTTGTGTCATTGTGTGCATTTTTTATTTTGTATATTATTTGCTCATTTTGTGCATGTTTGTTGTTCTTTTGTGTATTTTTGGACACATTTGGAACATTTTTATTTTTGTGGTTTTGTTTATTTTTGTGTATAGCTTAGTTGTCTTGTATGTTTTTGGAGCAATGTCTATTTTTTTGTCTCTTTGTGCAATTTCTATAATATTGTACGTTTAATTTTGTAAAAAGGGTATCCTTCATGCTGACTGGAGATGCACAGATGTCTTGGTCTTTTTGTTTTTGTATTTTTTCTGCACACACTTGTTCTGAATAAAGCTAATTTACATGATATTAATTAGTTAATATTTAATGTGTGTTTTAAGATACTTTAAGGACTCATTATTCTCACATGTGATGTTCTGACAAGTCCTCCAGTGCTCAGTCATCATCAAAGGGAAATTAATGTATAATTATAGCCCGTCACAGGCTCACTCCCTGCAGAGGCTCGTTAGCTTCTGCTGCTCATTACCACTCACCATAATAAGAACCAGAGGCTGGCTTTAGCTTTCCTGTTGTCCCTGTAGGTGCACCCTGATCCCATCGTGTGACTGAGCTCCTACTGTTCAACACCAAAAACAATTTATTATGAGAAATAAGAATTGTGTCAGACAATAGTTAGATTTTCTCAGCAGGTCTGATTATTTCACATTTAAAGCTCCACATATGCCTTTTTATGACCATCACTGAGAGAGAAATGGTTTGGTCGTCTCTGACTCTGAGCGCATAATCCAGGAATTTGTCGGTCCGATTTAGTGGGAGATAATTGGATCTTGTCCTGGCTTCCTGCCTGAGGCCTGTTAAGTGTGGATTGGCTACGGTTGGTCCCGCCTCCTGGCCTGCATGGATTAAAAGGGTTCATTCAAATATTCTGTCAGTGTAATCCCTTTGGAAATCCTCCTGGTTATTAAGAATGAAGCCCAAATGTGGTTTCCTGTTGCAGATTGTTACCTTTTTAGGGGTTTTGCTCGTTAGTTTGTGAAGTAAACACTCGACCTGAGCCACAAATAAACATGTTTATTCATTTGTACAGGGTTATGAGAGCGCTTTTTTATGGGGACAGATTTGTCATAAAAATATTCACAAATATGTGCACAATTTTAATGTGTTTTATGATTAGTGTGTGTGTATTTATCATGAATAACCATGTGTAAATATTTAATTTTGCTTGTGAAATGTGTAAAGGTCATTTGTGGATCGGCCGGTTTGTGAATAGAGACCAATGTTATTTCATAATACAGCTTGTGGATCTGAGAAACACGTGAAAATCTGAAAAATACATGTGAAAATTGTGGCTATATTTGTGGATTTGAAAAATACATGTGAAAATCTGAATGCATGTGAAAATTGTGGATTTATTTGCCAATTTAAAAAAAACACGTGAAAATCTGAAAAACAAATGAAAATTGTTGGTGTGAATATTTTTGAGACAAATCTCTCCCCATACATTTCCTCTTCCTTAGTTTACAGGCATTGTTCTACCTCTCTTCTTTTTTCCACGCAAGGCTCAGAGGATACCGACCACAACGTCTTTTATTTCCCAATAAAAACATCTTGTTTAATCTTCATCCTTGACTTCCTGCACTCATTTGATATTCAACTATCACTTTTCATATCCTGAGCTCTTCTTTTTAATGTCTCCAAAATGTACCTTTTTTATCGTTCTATCATTGTCTGAGTCGCATTTGTTTGTATTCATGTCCATAATTTCATCTTTCTTTCTTCCTTTGCTTCTCTCAGGTGCCGACAGCTCCTCTTCCTCCACTGGCAGTGCCTCCCCAGTGCCCAACAACTATGATTCCCTGGAAGGAGGCAGCTTTCCAGGTACGCCCAACACGAGCATGGCACAGTAGGAGAACCAGCCACAGCCTGGGGTTAACGATGCACAGTTACAAACCTGTGGGTTTCTACGTAAACTTAAATGATGAACAACTAAAACAGTTTTCATTCTGCAAAAAGCTTCCTGTCGACACGCAAAGCTTCAAAGCTACGCAGAAATCCACAAACTTCTGCTCCAGCTTAGCTCTGTCCTCATTATTACATCATCAACTGATCGATATTATTTGATGAGACTGTGGCATGATTTCTGATGATCATTTCTGGCACGAGTTCTCAACCTTGTGGTCGCCAGATGCCGTAAAAACCACAAATATTTTTTTCGAACAATTTGAGCCCACTTTTTCCTATTTTTACCCTTTTTCTGCAACTACACTAAACTTGTTTTATTTTAACCTATTTTCATCACTTTTTCTTGCCATATTTTTGCTCGTTTTATTGCATTTTTTCTACATTACTCCCATTTCATTCCTTTCATTGCCATATTTTTGCTCCTTTTATTGCATTTTTTTCTACATTACTCCCATTTCATTACTTTCATTCAATACATTTTCAGCACTTATAAACCCTTTCCACCACTTTTCCATTTAATGTCACACATGTTGACCCATTATTGTCACTTTCAACCTCTTTTCACCATATTTCATGCTTATTTTAGTCATGCCCATTATTTGCCAGTTTAAACTAATTGTTCCTACTAATTATTTTTGGCCACTCTGCAACTTTTAACCAATTTTTGTGGTTTTTAAAATCCCATTTCACCACATTTTTCACCATTTTTGGTCACTTTGAACCCATTTTATTTCTGATTAAAACAAGAATTTCTAAATTTATGATGACTAATAATAGTAAAGTTCCTGGATAACAGTGGATATTATTCAGATGAATAAATAATTGTGGTTATCACAGATTCATAGAACAATAGACCATCATTTTTCTGACTTTATGGATGGACCCCAAAAATCTCTCCCCTTTATTCCCCCTTATAGATGACCCTGTGTTCTCCAGCCTGTAATCACATTGAAACGTTGTTTTCGACAGTATTTTAATGCAACTCGCCTCCCGCTCAGATTCAATGCCACCTTCCAACGACGTGAGCGACCAGACTCACCCCTACGGTAGCTATGGTTACCCCAGCATGCAGCCGGCCTATCAACAGGGGCCGATCTCCCATGTGAACGCCTCCCCCGCCCGCGACCCCTACAGCCAGCCGGGCTACCAGCCGTACTCTCAGGTGAGGACGGAAGATTCATAAATTAATTTTACAATCGCTGGGACGTTTGTTTCATCCTTTTATGAATAAACACTCGAGGGCAAACATGTCAAACTCAAGACCCGGGAGCTGAATCCGGGGGTGTTAAACTCATTTTAGTTCAGTGGCCAAGTACGGACCAGTTTGACCTTAAGTGGGCCACAGATTTTATGTTGGAAAAAGGGCAAATTTGACATTAATATGTCCTGGTTTGCACTTCAATGAATGATACTGTATATACATGATAATGCAGGAATTCCCTTAAATTTCCCTGATTTTAGAAATTTGGGAACATTTTCTGGAATAATTTGCAAAAAATTTGCCAAATATTGGAAAAATTAAGAATTATTTCAACAATTCTAGATAACAAAAAACTGCCCGCATGTGATATAAGAACTGGAAAACTGAGCTCTGCAAATTTTGTGGATTTTAATTGAATGTTTGGATTTGGAGGGGCTGAGACATCTACAAGTGAATTATTTTTTTTATTTCAAGCGAATAGTGTGCCACTAATAGTGTATCCTATCCTAAAGGATAGGATACACAATAATAATCACCTAAACACTGACGCTTGAAATGGAGTGGGCAGAAGTAACATTTATTGAACCCCATCCCGATCTATTAAAGAATTTATATAAACAAAATAGCTGCTTCCTATTCAATTTTCTCAAAAATACCTCATTAAGAAACAGTATTATAGTTGCACATGTGCAAAACCACACATACATACTGACTCATATTAATCAGAATAGGTAACAATGTTTTTCAAATACCAACAATAGTAATGCGAATACCATTGTTGGTATTTAGTTTGACAATTACAAAATGTTTCATGTTTTTTTCTCATTTCACTTTCTCTAGTGGGTCAAATTTGATGCTCTAAAGGGCCAGATTCAGCCCCTGGGCCTTGAGTTTGACACACGTGCTTTAGAGCATCCAAGAAACAAAGAAAATTACCAACTAATTCAGTTGTAGTTATCTTCAAATTAATACACAATTTCAATGAAACTCAGGGCTCACATAGGGCCCACGCTTATGGCAGTTATTTTTAATGGGAAATTGTTAAAAGAACTCTAAATGTTTCCCAAATCCTGCAATTTTCTTCAAATTATTCCAAAAAATGTCCTGAAATTACATAAAAATGAGTAACAAAATCAAGTAAATTGAAAGTGAAGTGACTGGGACTGATATCAGTCACTTATTACTTTGATAATATACATATTTTATAATTCATTGATACATGGAAGTGCAAACTAGATGAAAATAATGATTCCATTACTTATTTTCCCATCTAAGAAATGTGGCCCACCTAAGGTAAACTGCTCCGTATTTGGCCCCTAAACTAAAATTAGTTTGACATCCCTGACTAAAGGGTTCAGAGTTAAGTTGCTGGTGTTTTTCAAAGTGCAAACCTCTATTTCTCTCAAACTTTGTCTTCAATGATCCAAATGTTGAATAACTAATTCCTGCCTGTTTTTCCTTAGCCGTTCCCCAATCTGTCCCAGCTGTCTGCGGCCCTCGGGGGCCTGAGCGGGGTCCCTGAGCTGGAGGTGGAGGCCTTGAGGCCCGTCAACTTGTTACAGGAGAGGAACCTGCTGCCCCCCAGGCCGCTGGAGGCCCCAGAACCAAACCTCAGTGCGGACCTCAAGAAGGTCAACTGCAGTCCACAGTAAGTCCTGAGTGACACAGAAAAATCAATCTGACCCGTTTCTTTTTTCGCTCCCTCTTTTTATTTAAAATCAAGCCCCGGTCTCACACACGAATCCCTCACATGCATGTTTTGGGACAATGTCACATATTTTTCACCAGAGAACAGGTGATTTAACATCGAGAACAGGGGTATCAAATGAACAATTTAATTCCGTACATCAATCCTGTTCAAAATCTCTCACTACACACAACAGATCAAGTAGCGATCGTGTGATTGAAAATGAACGCAGAGCTTCAAATGAAGTGTGTTAATAAAATGGTTGGGCATCCTTTGAATTTGAATGAATCCGATTCCTTATCTAGATTCCAATTTCAAACAAATTCTGATTCTTTTCAGTCAGGGTGATAAAAGTCGACATGTCTTAAATGAGCTGCTAACCAGAGGAGTTTCTGGATGAATTTTAATCCGATGAACTTTTTAATTTTTATGAACTTCACCTGGAATTTCTCACAGAACCGTTTTCAACTAGTAAATATCAAATCCTGGGACCATTCGATTCTCGATGCCGAACCCTAGTCAAACAAACGTGCATAAAAGTTGCAACAAGTGGCTTTATTTGCCTGGAACGGTGTCGGACAGATACAGAGGATGCAGTCTGCTTTTCATGTTGCAGGAAGGAGCTTGCTGTCTTTACTCATCATCTAATTGTTTCTTCCTCTCTGTTTCCTGTTGATCAGAACATTCAGGTGTACCCTCACCAGCATCCCTCAAACTCAGGCTTTACTCAACAAGGCCAGGCTTCCTCTGGGCCTCGTCCTGCATCCCTTCAGAGATCTACAGGTATCACACGGTCCTAAACGCTCCTTAAATCCACTGACATTTTTATTTTCTACTGTTTACTTCTGAACGAAACAGTGATGCATGATCTCACCATTCAGCAAATGGACAATGTCCATATCAGCGATGCCTTGTGTGATGGTTTGCATTGTCTGTATCTGTATCATTGTGTGCTCTGCCTCTTTGCAGCAGTTACCAGTGATCACATCCAACACAATCGTTCGCTGTCGTTTCTGTCGAACCTACATCAACCCCTTTGTCACCTTCCTGGACCAACGCAGGTGGAAGTGTAACCTCTGTTATAGAGTCAACGACGGTAGGACTGGAAACGCACACACGTCTCTCATCCCTCTGATTATGCGCTATTCATATATATATTTTTTAAATGTATAACCTCTATATTTCATCCCCTTCAGTCCCAGACGAGTTCATGTACAATCCGGTCACACGTTCATACGGCGAGCCACACAAGAGGCCTGAGGTTCAAAACGCAACTGTGGAGTTTATAGCCTCCTCTGACTACATGGTGAGGTGACCACCTGTCCACATGGGGGCAGTGTTGCTGATTAGTCTGAGGAAGATCTTTTAAAAGACACCATTATGCTCTGTAAAGGAGGGATAAATTAAAATGACCTGAAAACTGTAGATTAATTATTGTTTATTGTATACTTTGTGTGTTCAATCTTATGTTTTACTGCACTTTATATTTTTAAAGGTCAATATCGACACTTTTCTACTGCCTTTGTGATGTATTTGAATGTGCTGCATAAATTAAGCTGCATTACGTTATTAACTCACCTGTTTATTCTTGTTTAGCTGCGACCTCCTCAGCCAGCAGCCTACCTCTTTGTACTCGATGTGTCTCACAACGCTGTCGAAGCCGGATACCTGAAGTACTTCTGTGAAGCGCTTCTAGACAAGCTGGATAAGTGAGTATCCATTAGAGCTGGGTGTTATAGCGCGTTTTTTTTTCTTTTATGTAATATCGAAAATACAAAAATAACCAAAATAAGCATGTAAATCAACTCCAGAGACACACAGATTAACAACAAAAGTAAGCACAATGACTGTAATTATACTCACAGCAACAAAACACACACACACACAAGGACTCACAAGAAAAACAGAAAAATACACTTAAGGAATCTAAAAACTCACAAAAAGATAACAAAAGTAAGCACAATGACTCCAAATATACACGCAACAAAAAATAACAGAAAAGCACACTAACAACAAAATTACACAGCATGGCTCTAAGGTATACACAAAATAACAAAAAGACACACAAAAGGACAAAAGAAAAAACCTCATCAGACAGAAAAATACACAAAAGATAATAATACAAAAAATGACAGAAAAATACACTCAACAAAAATACACAAATTGGCTTTAAAAGCACATAAAATAACAATAAATATAAACAGAATGACAACAAAAATAACAGAAAAGCACATAAATCAACTCCAGAAACACACAATGACTCTAACTAAACTCAAAACAACAAAAAACACACACGCACACAAAATGACTCGCGAGAAAAATACACAAAATAACAGGAAAATGCACTTAAGGATTCCAAAAACTCTCAAAAAGACAACAATAAGACAGCTCAGATGTGTTAACAGTTGTGACCACCTTGCCTGTACTGAAGATGAGGTTAACAAGTACCTCAGTACCACCTGCAGTGACAGTGCAAGAGAGGAACATCTTGGGCCATGCATGGCCTTGATAACTCCGCCAGAAACCACCTCGTCATTTAACATCAAGGATCCAACTTTGAAAGAAGTTTAGGAGGTTGTCAAAGCTGCTAGAACCAGTTCAGCCCCAGGTCTAAGTGGAGTGCCACATGTTGTTTACAAGAGATGCCCCAGACTCTTGAAGCGACTGTGGACAATTCTAAAAGTCATCTGGAGAAGGGTGAAGGTGGCACAGCAGTGGAGACATGCAGAGGGTGTCTGTATTCCAAAGGAGGAGAGCTACCATCAAGCAGTTCAGGGTCATCTCACTCCTCAGTGTTGAGGGCAAGATATTCTTTTGTATCGTTGCCCAGGGCTTGATGGAGTTCCATCTGAGGAACACCTACATTGACACCTCTGTGCAGAAGGGCAAAGTCCCAAAGTTTCCAGGATGCATCGAGTATACAGGAGTTGTCACCCAGCTGATCCAGGACGCACGTGAAAACAAAGGAGACCTGGCAGTTCTTTGGCTCGATCTTGCCAATGCTTACGGATCTATTCCACACAAGCTGGTGGAAACCTCGCTTGAACGACACCATGTTCCAGGCAAGATCAGGGACCTCATTCTGGACTATTACAGCTGCTTCATTTTGAGAGTCACGTCTGGAACAGAACAGGAACATCTACATTTCATTGGCTTGAGAAGGGAATTATCACCGGATTCACTATTTTGGTGATATTATTTGCCTTGGCCATGAATATGGTGGTGAAGGCAGTAAAGGTGGAGTGCAGAGGCCCACTCACCAACTCCGGTATGAGATCCTGTGGACAGAACTATGGAGATCTGAGCCACACCGGATCAAGTTCTTCATACAGTCGGTGTATGATGTACTCCCAAGTTTGTCCAATCTCTTCCGCTGGGGCTTGGCCGAGACCCCACTGTGCCCTCTCTGCCAGAAAGCTGGATTGCTGGAGCACATCCTGAGCTGCTGCTCGAGGGCAATTTGAAACGGACGTTACCGCTGACGCCCCGACCAAGTGCTACTGGTTATCGCAGAGGTCATCAGCAGAGGGATCTCCACCAGCAAACACCAACAACCAACAAGGCAGTCCATTGCCTTTGTTTGGGCTGGGGAGAAGACACAGCAGCACCGAAGTCAAGCAGGGGGGCTGCTGGCAACAGCTCGGGACTGGCAGCTAAAGGTCGCTCAAGTTCCAGAGAACATTGCGGTGACTACACTCAGGCCAGACATAATCCTGGTGTTTGAAACAACAAGGCAAGTGGTCCTGCTGGAGCTGACTGTTTCCTGGAAGACCGGATGCAGGAGGCCTTTGAAAGGAAGAAGGCCAAGTATGAGGAGCTGGCAGGAGAATGCCGAAGCAGGGGATGGAGGACCCAATGCAACCCCATCAAGGGTGGGTTTAGAGGGTTTGTCGGCCATTCTCTCATCAGGACACTCAAGATGTCGGTAGTGAAGGGACTGCAGAACAGGAAAGCCATCTGAAACATCACTGACGCTGCAAAAAAGGCGTCAGGATGGCTGTGGATCAAGCGGGGGATCCGTGGGCCTCATAAGCTACTTTGACACAAGCCAGGGCCTGTGTCACCTGGGCGAGGGTGTTTGTTGTGAGACTCGAAACACCCAATAAACCCAGGATACAACACTGATGATGTGTCTAAGTTGCACCAAGAGTGTTTGTTTGCCAGAAAGTAGTCATTTTTACACTGAACAGCAGGTATGGGCACTGCTTGGCAAATGTTACAATTTTCTTTCCTGCCTTTATGAAACCAAGAGGGTTTATTGTCTGCTCAAAATAAGCCATCTCCTTGGCAAACTGAGTAGACGTGAACATGTCAATCATGCCTAAAGGTATAGCCAATCAGATTTTATCCAATCAGATGTGCTCACTTTACATTTTGTCATGTAAAAGAATACTTCATGTATTCATAACTTACCTTGAATATATTCACAACTAGGTAAAGACAAGGAAATAGTATTTATTTATTTATTTAAAGGGATAATAAACATATGAATGTAAATATGCCAGAATTAGCCATTGGGTACTTTCCATCTGTAGTCCCTAGTCCCTCTAAGGAATGTTGCCTTAGTCTACAGCCAAGTTCTGTAATCGCTAGTTTACATAATTACTGATGATAATAGTGGTGAAGTTAGACATCAATGACAGCAGACAAATTCATCAACTCTCAACAAAACACAGAGCCTCTGCCTGGCCCACTGACACACACACACACACGCGCACACACACACACACACACACACACACACACACTTCTCTCACTCTCAGCAAGCTGCAGATGTATGCTAGCCTATATTAAAGTGCTAAATATTAAACCTCCTACTTTTCTATAGCAAGACATACTCCCTACGGGCACTGCACTAGTAATATTAAAAAAATAATTTTGTGTGCGTGTGTGTGTGTGTGTGTGTGTGTTAGGCTGCCTGGGGATGCACGCACAAAGGTAGGCTTCCTCACCTTCGACAACACTGTGCACTTCTACAACCTCCAGGAGGGACTCTCTCAGCCACAGATGTTGGTGGTGTCGGACGTCGACGGTACGATAAAACATCCATGATGTCATTAATCTCTTCATTTATTCATTCATTCATTCTTCATAATTCTCTGCCTGCTTTCCCTGATTCTGTTTCCATCAACTGAAAGTAAAGTTTAATACAGATTCACACAAAAATCTAGACAAACATTTGACATTTAATACCAAACGTTAGAGAAACACTGACGTCGCTGTTGGATCTGTTGTTTTTCTCGTACTCCGTGGGTTTTCTTCTGATTTATTTGCCATTTGGATAAAGGAAAAGTTATTTCAGAAACAGTGCGTGACAGATCCAGGGAGTCATTACTGCTCTTTCCCTGAACAGAACTGGACATCCAGTGTTATGGTGTTAATCAGTGGTGTCTGGCTTGTTTTATTTCAAGGGCCACATTTGGACCAGTTTGATCTCAAATGGGCCAAACCAGAGAAATCCAAGCATTTGTTTTGAAAATATTGTAGTTTTTAACAATTTCTTTGCCATAACTTGAACACTTTGATGTGTAAATGATTAAGTAACAGGTAGTTATAGTTCCTGAACCCCACAAAATTATAGAAAAATTACAAAATAACAAAAACATACAAGATGACAACAAAAATACGCCAATTGATTCATAAAACACAAAACAACAATAAAAAGTGCAAAATGAGAGAAAAAAACAAAACGACCACAAAAAAACATGAAATGATTACACAAACTCATTTTTCCCTGTATTAATGCTCAGATTGGTCATTATTGTAAATGCTGACTTGAATGTTGATCATGTGACCCTCTGATTAGACAATCAAATTATTGTGGCCCTGCTGTGGTAAAGGTTGCTCACCCCTGCTCTAGTGGATGTTTGAAATGATGAATCAGTGTACTTTTTGTGCTCTGAGAGGATTTCTGAGGAGCTTTTCAGTGAAAATGCTCTTTTTCTTTTTTAACAGATATTTTCATCCCCTCACACGACAGTTTGATGGTGAACCTGAAGGAAAGCAAAGAGGTGAGTCGTCGTCTTCTTCTTCCTCATCTGTTTTTGTTCTCTCTCACCACAGTAGGTGAAACTGAAGCCTCTTGATTTCTGTTTGTCTCCAGCTGGTGAAAGACCTCCTCACGTCGCTTCCCGCTATGTTCAGTCAGAGTAAAGAGACCCACAGCGCCCTGGGCCCCGCCTTACAGGCCGCCTTAAAGCTGATGACACCCACCGGTGGGCGTATCTCCGTGTTCCAGACTCAGCTGCCGTCGCTCGGCGCCGGAGCGCTGCAGTCGAGAGAAGAACCCAATCAGAGATCCAGCTCTAAGGTGGAACCAGTTTGTCTGTAAAAGTGAAACTGTGAAAATACACAGCATAATTTCAAAAACACAAATCCTTTGTTCTATACTACATTAATGCTCAGATTGTTTCCTCCGTGGGTCACATGATCAATCATATTTTTGTGATTTGCGCTCACTGTGACAAAAACATTTTGTCTCTGGTCTAAGCTAACAAAATTTTTGTTTATTTGGTGTGTTTTTTTATATGCTTTTTAGTTTATTTATTATTTGTTGTTTTATTACTACGTCTCTGTGTTTTTGTGGGTTTTTTTTCTTGTGTTGTTGTTGTTTTGTGGGTTTTTGTACATTTTTCTGTTACTTTGTGTATTTTTGTAGTCATCTTCTGTATTTTTGCTCATTTGATATGTTTTTGTTGTGATTGTTTTTTTGGTGTTTTGTTGTCTTAGGCAATTCTATTCTGTTTTTTTGCATTTTAATGTTTTTGTTACCATTTTGTCTATTTTCATTGTAGTTTTGTATATTTTTCAGTTATTTTGTCGATATTTGTACTAAATTGCTTAATCCTTTTCATTCCTGCACAGTACATAAAATATATAAAAAACTAACATTTAAAATCCAATACTACTGAACAGGAAGTCGTGTATCAAAGGCTTTAATTAGTCAAATGGCATCCAGTGCTCTGTGGTTTAATACTACGTCCCTGTTCAGCCTCAGGTTAAAAGCAGCTTTACTGTGGTTTAATGATGGTTCATAAATACTGTTAACCTAATGCAGATGTGTTCTTTGTCTCACTGTACTGATGTTTTACATGTGGATCTGGTCTTCTTGTAGGGAGTGCAGCACCTCAGCCCGGCCACAGACTTCTATAAGAAGCTGGCTCTAGACTGTTCTGGACTGCAGATCGGTGTGGATCTGTTTCTGCTCAGCTCGCAGTACGCCGACCTCGCCTCGCTAGGTGAGAAACAAATGCCTACCACAACAAATCACCTCGTTTTATTTCCATTTTTCGCTTGTTTTAAATATTTGACCGATGTTTTCAACCTTGAACACAAAAACCAAATAAAGCCAATGTCAATAAACTTTGATTGTACATGATTCCCTGTAGTACCACCTTAAAAAAAACTCAGCTTTGGTTTTAACTTGAGTATATTGAGCTTTCAACAGCCTAGACTGTTCACTGTTAGTGTGTCAATGCTACTGATGCCTAAGGATGAAGGACAAAGAAAAGACTTTCCACAATCATGAATATGGCCAATAAAGTAATTTGCAGTTAGACCAGACATAAAGAGACTGAAGGCTACATGTGGTCCATGTCTGGTCCCCAAAACATATACAAAAAATGCACAAAATGCGAGGAAAATGCACAAAATAACTAAAAAAATGCACTAATTGAAAGGGACGTAGATAAAATATCTCCAAAAAGACTCTATATGAGAGAAAAATACAAAAAAGACTCCAAAATTACAATAAATGAGACAAAAATACATTGAATGACTCCAAAAATGCACTAAATGAAAGAAAAAACATACTAAATGACTTCAAAAATGCACTAAATGAGAGAAAAATGCACAAAATAACAAAAATGCACTAAATGACAGGAAAATGAGAAAAATGACACAGAAAACGACAACTAAAGCTTACAATCTGACAACAGAGCTTGATGAAATGACTAGAAAACACAGAGATAAATGCAAAATGACACAAATACACAGCACAACAACAAAAATACACCATGTAAACGAAAATATACAAAATAACTCCAAAAATGCACTGAATGATAGGAAAATACACAGTATGACTCCCAAAACTCACAACATGAGAGTTAAAGGCATAAAATGACACCAGAAATACAAAATATAACTAAAAAAAATACAATAAATGAGAGAAAAATACACAATAACTCCAAAAACGCACTGAGGGAACGTTTACAAAATGACTCCAAAAACACAAATAACAACAAACTAAAGCTTCCACAAACACAATATGACAAAGATTGATGAAATGTCTACAAAACACACAGATACGCAAAATAAGACTAATATACATCACAACAACAAAAATGCACAAAAAGACAATAAAAATCCTCTTTATACTAATATAAATACACTTTTTCTTTCCTGTATTAATGAACCCCTTCCCTCCCTTCCTCTGTCTGCGTCCTCAGCGTGTATCTCTAAATATTCTGCGGGGAGCGTCTTCTCCTACCCTTCCTTTCATCACATCCACAACCCGGCTCAGCTGGAGAAGTTCCAGAAGGATCTGGAGCGATACCTCACCAGAAAGATCGGCTTTGAGGCCGTGATGAGGATACGATGCACTAAAGGTACCAAAGGTTCTGTTGCGTGTGGTCCTTGGCTGTGCACGTCTTCTCTGACATGTGCACGTGACCTCTCTGTACAGGTTTATCCATCCACACGTTTCACGGGAACTTCTTTGTGCGCTCCACTGACCTGCTGTCATTGGCCAACGTGAACCCTGACTCCGCCTTTGCCGTCCAGATGTCCATCGAGGACACGCTGGCCGACTCGTCTCTGGCCTGTTTTCAGGCAGCTCTGCTCTACACGTCCTGTAAAGGTAACAAAACAAACACAACATAACGTAACAGGGCTCTTGTTTTCTGTAGGACGTCAAACGTTCCCTTCACACAGGAATGAGCTGAAAATAAAGAAATATTCAGTTTCTATTTCACAGATTTGATCACAGCCGGGTCACAAAAATGTGGTTGTCTGATCTGAGAGTCACATTATCAACATCAAGTATTTAGGCAGTATTTAAAATAATGACCAATCTGGGCAATAATAGTCTTTCTGTGGTTTTGGAGTTATTTCATAATTAATTTTTTTCATTTTTGTAATTGCATTTTTTTGTTGTCCGTTATAGTTTTCAATTATTTGCAGTTGTCTTGTGTGTGTTTTTGGAGTAATTTTGTATATTTTTGTTGTCTTTTTGTGTTTTCGTTTGTAATTTTGTGCACTTTTGCATATATTTTTCTACTATTATGTAATTTTGTATTTTTTGTTTTTTTCAGTCCTTTTTTATTTTGTGTGATTTAGAGTCAGATTTCAGATTTTATCTATTTTATTGTTTTTTTTTAATGTTTTTTTAAATATTTATTAGTGGTTGCCTTTTGTGTTTCTAGTCATTTTGTGTATTTTTCTACTATTTTGTGTGTTTTTGGACTTTTTATTGATTTTTTTTTGCATCATTTTCTGTTTTTTGTGTGTATTAGTCAGATTTTAAGTATTTTTATTTATTTTTTATTATTTATTCGTGGTCGTCTTGTGTTTTTTGGAGTAATTTTGTTGTCCTTTTTTGTTAATTTGTCTGTACATGTGTACGTTATGCAAGTCATTTTGTGTATTTTTCATTTTTTTTTTTTTTTTGCTTTATTTTTTGTATATTTCTTGGTCACTTTGTTTTTTTAAATGATTTTGTTGACCAGTGGCCCATGTCCTTCCTATCTGATGCTATACATCTAAATGTTTACCTTAAATGTAGTTCTTTATATTCTGCCTTCAGAGAAGGCAGAATATATGTGAGGTGCCGGTTTTCCCTTGAGCCTGAAATGTTAATCAGGTTTCTTCTTCTTTTTTTTTCTTTTTTGTTTGTCAGGAAAAAGGCGGATCAGGGTCCACACTCTGTGTCTACCTGTGGTCAACCAGCTGACGGATGTTTACGCTGGAGCTGACGTCCAGGCCATCACGTGTCTTTTAGCCAACATGGGTGAGTTTACGCTTTGCTGAAGAATTGTGTTTTTCCTCTGCGGTGAAAGACATTGGTAAAACTCTTCATCCTTTTTGTTCTCAGCCATCGACAGGTCGGTGTCGTCCAGTCTGTCTGACGCACGTGACGCCCTGGAGAACGCGGTGGTGGACCTGATCAGCGCCTATAAGAGCAACGTGTCCAGTCTGCAGACATCAGGGATGGTCGTTCCCGCCGGGCTGAGACTTTTCCCGCTTTACATCCTCGCTCTGCTCAAACAGGTTTGGACAAACGCACACTGGACATTAGAAATGGAAACGTCTGTCATGGCAGGAGTCGCGAGACACTGGGAGGGGGTCGTCAGATGCCTTCACAAAACCTTAGGTTATGTATATAACCCCGGTTCTATGAGTAATATGAGTGCGATGTCTCACTATGGGATGCAACATTCCTCAGAAGCATTTATTTCAATCTGCCAATCCTGATTAACTGGTGAAGCATGTCCGTCTGCTAGGGGGAGACCCACCTCCTATAAAAGAAGGACGCAGACAGACGCGCACCATTCAAAATAAGCGCCTCTTCTCCTTGTTCAAGCAAGAAGGGTAGTCTGGTGAGACATCTTACTCATATTACTCATAGAACAGGGGTTATATACATAACCTATTTCTATTTCATGAGATGTCTCACTATGGGATATGGAATCTCCTGTAGTGCAGACATGCTAATCTAGCGGTACCAGCCTCCAGGGCAGAAGTCTGATCACATCAGGACAGTAAAACCGCCCGTGCCCAGTACGGGGCGGAAACGTCCAGCATGTAGAAGCGGACAAACGTGAGGGGCGAGGTCACTCGCCGCTGCACAGATGTCCTGAACAGACACTCTCTTGAACAAAGCCCAGGATGTGGCAAGACCCCGAGTCGAGTGTGCACGCAGACCTGTCGGTGGCAGCAGACACTGACACGAGTAAGCCAAAGCAATAGCCTCCACCACCCAGTGTGACAGGCATGCTTAGTAACAGGCTTCCCCTTGTGAGGATTGGCCCAGGAGACGAACAGCTGATTGCTCCTCCTGAGGCCCATCGTCATATTCAAATAAGTGCGGGTTGCACGAACTGGACGCAACACATTCGGCCACTGCTCACCCTGTGAGGCAGAAAAGGCCAAAAGGTCCATGGGAGAACACGACCCCACAACCTTCGGCACAAAGGCCGGGTTGGGTCTCAGAATGATCCTTGCATCACCTGGGAAAAGCTGAGCACACGACGGATGAACCGAGAGCGCATGGATGTCACTGACCCGCTTGGCCGAAGCCAGAGCCAGTAACAAGCCTTACAGCCTTAAGAGATGCAAACTTCAGGCCCGCCTCCTCCAGTGGTTCAAAAGGAGGATGTTTGAGTCCCGTCAAAACCACCGCCAGATCCCACGGTGGCACCAGTGGTCTGGACACGGGGAGGAGCCAGTCAGCGGGTGCTGACAGGCGGCAGTCGCCTGCCAGTGGCGCAGAGCCGCGCTGCACTCTGGCTTAACCAAAACCCTCTGTGCGCCATGACGCACAGGATCGAGCCCATGTGAGGCCACCCACAGTTGGAAATCCCTCATGTGAAGGTGACCAAGGCAGATCACGAGGATGGCCGAAGCCATCAACCCGAGTAAACAAAGACACAGTCTGAGCTGAACAGACGTGCCCGCCCGAAACGACCCGAGACACGCCCCGAACGTCTTAACCCGCTCCGGTGAAAGACACGCGGTGAACGGTACTGAGTGCAGGGACAGATCCAGGAAAATTATAGGGGACAGCACGCTCTTTTCCGCATTCACCACAAATCCCAGATTTGACAGGTGAGCCAGCAGAATGCGTGTGTGCGCTCTGGCCTCCACCTATGATTGTGCCAAAAGCAGCCAGTCGTCCAGCTACGTAGCCAGGCGAATGCCCCGCCTCCTCAGCGGAGCGATCGCAGCATCCGTGCAGAAAACAAACACCCTGCACAGCGGAGGCGCCCCTCTGCCGATGAAACAGGGCAACACCCCCCGGAGCAAGCACACACTGCTCACACCAGGAGGGGGCTGGAGCCTCCCTGAGAGTGGGAATAATGGCACCTGCCACACTTATTGTGGCAGACATTGTTATCACATGATGTGCCCCTGGCCTTTGGACTAGGGGCGTGAGCGATAAACACATCACTCTGTTTGAAGGTGTGTTTGGGTGTGTGCTTGTGGACATGCAGGGGGTAGGAAACAGCCCTACGTCCTGCGGAACCAGTCTGTCTCTCCCGAACAGCTGAGGGCCGAGGCTTGGTAGAGGGGAGGACGGGGCGAGAAAAGCCCGAAAACGCACTGGAGAAAGCAAAGGAGACGAAGCTAGAAAAAGAGGGAACATTAGCTCCTAAATTTTGAGGAGGAGAGAGTGGTCAAACAGTCTTTTTCTTCCTCCTCGACTGCGTGCGCTTGTGTTGGCGCAGCAGCAGCAGTCGGAGCTGCAGGGTTCCCGGCCCAGATGGGCAGGCCTCGATGAGGCTGTGACGGAGCCGGCCGGGGAACGTAAGGTCTCGCAGTTTTAAACCACGAACCCTGGGGAGCCAGCGGGCCCGCTCCTGGATAACCATGTTACCCATCACCCTCCCCATAGCCTGCACAGAGCAGCGCTGGCATCGGCAACCGTGGATATCTCTTCCATTGTCACCGGGTTCTGAGACAGGGAAAAAATCCTCACAGAGTTCGGCCTGATAGGCAGTGAGGAGAGAGAGGACATTCAGCGCTCTGACTGAAAGAGCAGCGGCAGCATATGTCTTACCGGACAGGTGCAACTAGAGACGGTCCGCTCTGGATGGCAACACGGGCCTCCGAGGGGACACAGCGGGCTGATTTAAACAAGGATTTACATCTTTAAGATGACTATAATAGTAATAACCTTCCTGATATCAGTGGATATTATTCAAATGAATTAATTAATGTGGTTATCACAGATTCATAGAACAATGGACCATCATTTTACTGACTTTATGGATGGACCCCAAAAATCTCTCCCCTTTATTCCCCCTTATAGATGGTCCTGTCTCCACATGACTGTCCTTCAATGTTCATGTCTGTGTTCAACCACCTTCAGCTACAGTGGGCGTCCCCACTCTCTGGGACCGTTATTTGGGGGTCGAGGGTTGAAAAGGTTGAAAACCACTGTGTTATGGAACAGAGATTTCTGTATATTTACCTCATGAGATGCCTGAAAGCATGGCATTGTGTACACACACACGCACACGCACACACAAGTAACCTGATTCATCCACCCAGTGTGTGACTGCACTGGTGTATGTGTGTAGGGTGTGCCCAGTTTCAGATGGCACACACCCTCTCCAGGGGACTGGAGCTGTAATGGTTTACACCCTGAACTATTCATGAAGCAAA